>NC_137629.1:11615155-11805155 GCF_963383615.2 Lipophrys pholis
AGATGGTTTCCACATGCAGGGGGTGCAAATGAGAAAAATACCCTGAAGTGATTGTTTGACATTAAAGCAGCTCAGAGAGAAAAGCCAGAACTGAGGCTTCACACACAAAGTGTCTGTGTACAATGTTTGAAATCATGACAAAGCCATTAGAGAGCGACCTCAAACGGGGTGTCAAACATGCAGCCCGGGGGCCGCGATCGGCCATCAGAGGGCCCAACCCGGAGAGCAGGTTCCCTTCTCTCCCTGCTTCTGGATTCTGATGGATTCACTGGATTAAAATATTATTACTTTCCAAAGCGTAACTTTAACTCAAAGTCTGTGCGGATTATATAAACTCAGGATATGTGTTGATTTTAACACTATTTGAGTTGAATTAACACTCATGATTTTGCAGTGAGGTGACAGAGACAGTGATGGGGGAGGAGCCAGCTGTCCCCCTATGGAGGGAAAGAGTCCGACTGAGAGACGAGAGCCAGAGAGCGTCAAAGTGATGGGGGAGGAGCCTGATGCTCTGCCAGAGGTTCTGAGCAGACTGGATCACTGACTGATCATCAGACACTTGATCTGAGTGATTTCTGCATGTTGGCCCAGTAAAATAACTGGCCCAGACCGAGTTGACATCATATGTGTTGTGGCAAAACAAACGCTCAAAGCGTGTACAGAGGCCATTATTCATTCACACCAGTCACACCAGTGGTGGGGAGCTACGTTGTCACCACAGCTGCCCTAGGGCTGCTGACAGAGGCCTGGCTGCCATTCCTCCGACTGCCACCGACATTCATGCACCATTCATACAAAGCAAAGGGATGCTCACTACATCATTTTCAGTGTTTCTGTCGTTTCCATAGAAACGGATATCGCTTTCAGAACATTGCCATGTAAATGTGTGTTAGGTATTAGGGAAGGTTTTTCCTATTTCTTATTATTCTGCTTCTGTTGAGACTTCAAAATGATTGTTTGCTTATTTTGTTTTTTATACATACAGTAATTTTTTTTGTCTGAGATAAATGAATCTCTATATTCCCTTATTAGTTTCTTGAGGGATTAATTCTGTATTTTTGATATTTATTTTTTGTAGACTTCTTTAAGGCCAGCCTCTTTTCTTGGATTGCGTGTTGGTACCGGCTCCTACGGCCGTGTACAGGCTTGGCCCGGTACTGCTACAATACTGTTTGTATTGTTTTGCCAGCCCACCAAACAAAGGGTTAGGCCACGGGGTAGTTATGGGTTTTTGTCCTGTTCTGGTTTTTGTTTATCCCGCTTTCTTTTCGGCTCCACCACTTTTTCGAAGTAAACTCAACGAGCAAACTAAAAGAAAATTAAGCATATAAAAATGGTAAAAATCCTAACCGGTTCCCTGTGTCCTTCATAATGTTCCTTCCCTTCTCGGGGTGAAGCAATGTGAAACATTGCTGAAACAGAATCTCTACGTTTTCACTTGAAGCGTTGTGTGAACGGCGCCTGATAGTGAAGAACATTAACATCTCAGACAAACTGGATGAATTGGTGAACACATGCATGCTAATGAGAGGCTTTCACCAATATTACCAGAGAACATTTCACCTGCTTTATAAGGATAATAGAGTCTTTGAAGTGACTGTAGACTTTTGAGTAATCTAATCATCCATCATCACAGTAAAACAAAGGAAAAATGTGCAACTCTAGTTATTATCAAAAAAAAAAAAGAAAAGAATTTTCACAATTTGTGGCTCCTTCAGGATCAATTCTTGCTGCTTGTGGCCTGTTAACTGAAGAAGTAAAGTTTGCTTCATTTCTAAAATAGGATCGAACCGGAATGGCTGTGGCAGCAATAAACCAAGACTGTGAGCACTTTCACTGACCTTTTTTATGGAAATACAACACATCACATGGCAGGACAGAAGAAGGTATGTGTCAACAGGGTTTTAGAATCTGAGAAAGAAAAGCCATCAGGACACATTTCTGAGCTAGGAATGAGAATGTCTTTGAATCTTTGATCAGATTTATTCTTTTGTCATGAATACATGCCACAGAGAGGTTTTTTTTAATGTAGTGCCTTGAAAACTTTGGTTAAACCTGACTCCTTGAAATGAACATTAGAAAGTCCCAGGGGTTGAATGTTTACCGGTTGAAGTGCGACAGTGCTTTCATGGTTACTGGGGCCGTTGCCTCGTTGCCTCGTTGCCTCGTTGCCTCGTTGCCTCGTTGCCTCGTTGCCTCGTTGCCTCGTTGCCAAGTTGCCTGGTTGCTCTTTGCCGCTGCTCCGTGTGGAAGACGTCCTGATTAAAGGACAGACATTGAGTTGATGTGCAGAAAGACTGCGGTGTGTGAACGGCTCATATGTAACTTCACAGAGGAAAGTGTGACGAGGAGCTTTTCTCAGCTGCCATCAGCTCTTTTCTTTATTAACTCGCAATTGTATGGAGACGAGCGAGCGTGACGATGTGATTGGCTGGCCAGCGGTGGACATTTTTCTTGGGTGTCAGGCTTGTTGAGCATCCACACTTTAGCTCCTAATGGACTTTCAGATCATGCAGCATGCAGCGTGTGTGTGTGTGTGTGTGTGTGTGTGTGTGTGTGTGTGTGTGTGTGTGTGTGTGTGTGTGTGTGTGTGTGTGTGTGTGTGCTCTTTAATAAACCCAGTGTAATGTGAGCAATCTGTCATTCTGACTCTTGTTTGTGGGTCGTGCTGCTGTTTATTTGCTTTATACTCTCCTATGAATAGAGTTTTTCTCAACCCTTTACTCATCTCAGTGCTACAGGAAGTCTATCAATTCCAAAATGTTAACCCCGAGGACTTTTTCAAGCTTATTTCAGGGGCCGTCCACACCAGCAGGACAGTTAACCTAAACGAGCTGTTTTTGGCCTATCATCCACATGAGGCGGTGTTTTAGGAGCCCGACAACGGTTTTTTTTGAACACGGGTCCCAGAGTGGGTAAATTCTAAAACCCCCCGGGGTGTGGACGGCAAAGACGGCAAAGACAATCATCCGTGGGAAAAAGATGACGTAATCGCCCCCCTCTTCCCCCCACTGCGGACCACAACGTCACCTAATAACCACAACAATCAGGGACTAGAAGCTCCGGTCGAGCTGCAGAAGCTTGACGCAGGCGGAGCGGGGCCATAGACCTATAAAACTAGAGTTATATTAGTGGTTTATGTGTTTTTGTGCAAGATCTACTTCTAAATTTCTATGTGGACTGTCTTCTTCTGCGTTTTTGTTGTGTTTGGTGAGTCACAGCGCCCCTAAAGGCCTGGCATGTGTACTACATGCCCTGAAGCCTCGCGTTGAGCCGTGTTCATAGTGAGGTGTGGACGGAAGTTTTTTGGGAGAAGGCCAGGGAGGACAAAGATTGTTTTTTTCGTCGAGTGGATGTACCCTCAGAGAGTCAGTTTTTACCTCCGTTTTTGCACAAAAGTAATAAGAACACCTTTATGTGGCATTAATACCTATAATAATCTGCAGGGAAAAAAATGGAGAAACTGACCAAATACATGATTATTTTTAGTATAAAATGTGTTGAAATTAAATTTATTTCCCACCAGATTTCAGTGACAGGTCATAAATGCTTAACACATTTCATTAACTGCCCCACGCTGTGATGTGTGGTTTGGTGTCTTTTTTAGACACAGTTTTTTAATGTTTCATCACATTTTAAAAAGGTGATGTTGTGCACTGAAGCAAAGGGGCAAAACACATCAGCATTAAAAAAAACATAGACCAGGGTTATTAAACATGACATTTGTGGGCCAAAACTGGTCTGTGAGATACTCCAATGCAGCTGCCAAACCACCAAGCAAACTGTAAACATTTCAAAGAAAACATTGAATTTTAAACAATCTTCTGAAGGATAATGGACTCAACACAACACCGAGACCCGAGCTGAGATATCAATGAACCAGCAGTAGCCTCAACGCCATGCTGTCATGGGGAGTTTGTAAAAACAGCTTTAGAAGAAGTTGTTTGGCAAGTTCACTGCAGCAGAAGATTTCATTAAAATTGGATTTACGTTGAGATTGTCATTATCTGCAGTGATTGTTTGGTTTTGTGGAAATGAAGACATTTTCATTACATATTAGTTACTCCACAACAAAGAAAAAATTGTTTAAGTCTAAAGGTTATTTGGCCAATATTTTACTAGTCCGACCCACTCAGGATAAAAATGTTCTGAATGTTTCTCCTGAACTGAAATAAGTTTGACACCTCTGATTTAGATGTTAGTGCCATACATAATTATTCAGGCACTTTCCAAACAACAGAACCAACACTTACATAACAGTGTGGCACAACAGTTTTCTCCATCATTGTTGGACTGGAAGAAACAGGAAGAAGGGAGGAAGTTGCTTCTGGATCAGTGGTGTGACGAGAGGTTAAGAAGAATTGCAGAACTGCTGTTTTACTCAGAGCACACGAGCATCATCGAGCACCAGGGAGGGAAATGTGCGGCCATGCTTGACCCCGACCGCTTCTGGTGTGCATTGTTTACCAGTGTGCTCACCGGCACTCCATCACACATTAACCCCGGAGCCGCCTGGCTAACGAGCTTCAGCCTGCACCGGTCTCCTGCCTCATTAAGGAAACACTCACCACAGCGGGACGGGCCGGAGACCGATCATAAAGTCCACACGCACGCACACACACACACACACACACACACACACACACACACACACACACACACACACACACACACGCACACACACACGCACACACACACGCACACACACACACACACACACGCGCACACACACGCTGCTCATTCAATTAAGACACTGTGGGAAGGTTAAGACAAATGTCTGGGGAGGAGGTCAGGAGGAGATAAATAAGACAATTTCCAATCGCGGGTTCAATACCCGTTGGGGGAAACAGTGTGCACTGAGGCAGACATTCTACAAGCCTACAAGTCTGCATTGGTTATGCCACGCTGCGGACTTTACATGTGCTGTGCAGCGTTCTGTTTTTAATTGAGTCCCCAGTACGGCATAGCTGACAACCTCCTCTTCTCTGTAAAACATGTAGCTGTGATTTAGTCTTCCTTCCTACACTTGTATCCGTAGTCTTTATTTGCACTCGAATCACCATCTATTACAGCTTCCGTGGCTGTGAAAAAGGAGCTCAGTGCATCCAATAGCTCCGGGGGCTCCTAACAAACAACACTCCGGAGATAAGCTAAGCTATATCGACTGCAGGAGACTGACTATTCACCACGTGCACTCTGTTAATCTTTTGGACTTTTTCAGCGGACGGGATCAAACTAAGTGGTCTCGGAGATGTTAAAAATGAGCCTGGCACTCCAAATGGCATACACTTCAGAGGTAATGTGTTTGGTAGTTAAGGCAGAGACAGTGACTTATTCCCGCTCTGTCTTCGGCGTCTTCCCGCCCTGCAAATGGGCCATCTGGACGGCCTGTTATAGCTCTCCAGCTCTCCGACTTGACCGTCATTTTTTAAAACAGCCCTTTGTATTTCTATATGCAGGAAGAGGCGATTTGCTCATTAAGGTCGGGCAGATGAAAAAGTGCGAGGTTATAAACAGACCTAATGGGCAGAACTTAATGAACTTTTGGAATGTGATAAGATAGACATCCTCAGAGCTGAGGAGCCGGGCGGCGGCAAGGAAGTCGTCCTGACGGTTGCAGAAAAAAACTGTGGAGATTTTAGAAGTCATTTGGAATTCTGACAAGCTGCTCCTGAAATATAGATGTGTGCAGGTATTTTGGAGGTGAATTTTTTTTTCCTTCTCTTCCTGAAAGCATATTGGCATTTGTGAAAAGAAATTTGCTCAGCTCCAATTGTGCGCCATCTAATATTAGTATTTGTATTAATTATCTTAAATTAACTGTCAAAGTGCTTAATTAGCATTATTAATGTTGTGTGGCAAAGGCACTGAGTGGTGGCTGAAAAATGAGGCTCAATAGCTCACACCCGGCTTCATAGTAAGTCTTCAAATGGAGTTAATTACACTAATTAATAAAACTTTGGGGGAGAGAGTCATTTAGCAGAGCCGGAGTGAGGCGAGAGGCGAGACGCCCAGTCAAACTTCTTCATGTCGTAGATGCAGGGACGCCTCATCAGCAGTTTTCCAACGGGTCACAGACCCAGCTGGCAGACGGCTCTGGACCAAGTGATCTTAAAAGGACTGAGTGAAGGTCGGAGGACGACTGACTGCTGATCATCTCAAAGTTTTTCCAGGACAGACGGAAGCCTGAAGACTTCAGAGGTGGCTGGACTCTGACAGCTTGTTGATGCTTTCTGTGTGGAGGTGATTGGACTACAGCATCACTACATGTTTAATCAGCCTATTTTAACTGCTTTACATTGGGAGTCTCATTCATCACTTCACACATTAATAGTGACGGCTGTCATATGCAAGGTGCTGACCTCCACTGAAGAGAGCAACCTCGGGTTCAATGTCTTAATGGACATGGGACACAGACAGAAGGGGGCTCGAACCACCAACATTCAAATTTGCACTTCAAGCTGATCCACTGTCGTCCCTGAGATTCTTCACGTAGAGTTCTTACAACACTAAACCTCCACACTCTTTTACTTATTCCATACACACACACACACACACACACACACACACACACACACACACACACACACACACACACACACACACACACACACACACACACACACACACACACACACACACACACACACACACACACACACCGGGTGTATTCTTTTACCATGAAGCTGTTTCCTTCATTACCACCTTGTCTCAGAGCATTCATTGGAGTTGTTGAGAAACTTTTCTTCCACTTTCTCTTCGGTCTTTGTTCGTTACGACGCAGATTTCAGAATTAAGAGCTTCAAGACAGTAAACTATAATTAACTTGATAAAAAGTGTTATTCATTTATCTACAGCTATGCTACTGTGTTGAACAGTTATGAGTCAGCCAAGACATTTAATGTTTACGGTTATTATTTTCCCCACATTCAATTAATTTATTTAACCTCTGAGGCATCCACCATGACAGTGTTAACTATGACAGTCTTCCCATCTCACTCATCTGAAAGCTGATTCTATTCCTTTCGAGTTCAGTAAATGTAAATCCTGTTTATCTTCATGGTTTCACTGTGAAAGCTGCTTCACAACACATGCGGTATGTTTTTTGTGAACAGATTCCTTGCGAATGTCGTTGGTTTTACAGAAGACGCCTGTGAAGGAAGTGGTGACCCTGATCTGAATCACCAGTGTGACTGAATAAAGCTCCTGGCAGCCTGTTAATGGCAGCTGGCAGCCGCAGTGTTTCCAGGTGACAAAGGCCTCCGCGGTGTAACGGCACTGCGGGATAACCGTGGCTGGCATTGAAGACGGTGAGAAAGTAAGAACAGAGGAGGTAAAAGTTGAAAAACATGATGAATGTCAGCTTCACTTTTTCTTAATTGCAAATGTGCTCTGCTCGCCGTCTGCTGCTTGAGCCATACAGATGCTGTAAGCTCCGCTTCTCCATGACAGCTCATCACCATGAGTGTCAGGTGCTGCAATAGAAACCTGAGCAAACGAGGAGGAGGGGAAGGAGGAGGAGGAGGAGGAGGAGGAGGAGGAGGGTGGAACTGGCAGTTCCTTCTTACAGACTGGACGCTCATTGTTCCTGTAATGGCCTATCATATTGCTATTTTCATTTCATCAAATATTTACCTTCACATTGATCTGGCAGTGACCGCTGAGCTTCAGAGCAAATCAGTGCCGACACGGCTGCGGCTTCCCGTGTCATCCTCAGGTTCCTAACATCTGTCCTCAGAGTCCAACATCCTGACGGCTTGGTGTTTGTGGAGAGCCAGAGATTAAATATTCATGTAGGGTTGCATAACAGGCGGATCTCGCAGTCGCTCAGCAGGCCCATTTATCCGGCCTCGCCGGAAAGACTCTCCTCCCTGAGAGGGACGAGCAGAGTCTGATGAACGGGGGACGACACGCAGCGCCGGCTTCACCAAAAAGACAGGATGAAGAACACGAAGCAGAGCAAAACTCAAACAACCTGGGAGATGAAGAAGTTCCACAGTCTTCCCTCTATAATACTCTTCAGTGCTGCTCGTTTTCTGATGAGCAATTAAAACATGAAATCCCATCAATGAGTTGAGCTTCGGCACTAATTTCACAGTCACTAATTACGGAATGCAAATACCAACATACATGGGGGATGGGGGGATGGGGGGTGGGGGGTGACTCAAAGCAACTTCTGTATGAAGAAAAATGAAAGACGCATATAATTAAATAATTGAATGAGTGCAGGGAGCTGACAGGAAGAAATGCAGAACACATGATCATGGCGAGCTTCAAACATGTGACCAAAGCAGAGCGTTCAGTACGGCGTTCAGGATGACCTGTAAATCTCACCAACAACACATTCACTGACCTCCTTCTACAGAATTACCTGGTGTTTGTAATTTATTTACTGGTGTTTGCAGTGTTTTACTAATCAGAGGCAGATTATTGATGAATCAAATCCATAAGGTGAAAGTTCGTTCAAAATGATGCGTGCCAAAAGCTGCAAATGACGCAAATCTAACAACCACACATATTGAACAGCTTAAAAAGTTTGATTTTTCAACAACTTGTAATTAAAGGTACCTTCACCTTTTGATAACAATTCAAAAAGTTCAATAAGGTTAAAAGAGATTGCATGTGGGTCATGTCTTAAAATGAGTTCCACAGCCTCCAACATGAGATCTGAGAAAAACTCTGCTTAACATCAGCATCAGCATATATAAAAGCACATAAAAGCAAATATATTAATATATATTCTGATGTGTATTAAGTATATCATTTCAGATATTTCAATATATATGTCAATATATTCATCCATATATATCACAAAGTGTAATGAATATATTATTACATATATGTAATCAATATAAAAGTTAATATTTTCATCCATATATATTCCAAAGTGTAATATATTAAGTATATTATTACATATATTTGAATGTATATGTCAATGTATTCATTTGTATTTCAAAACGTTTATTGGATAATTATTACATATATTTTAATATGAAAGGCAATATATTTTTCTTGTAATTTTCAATATATGAAAAGCATTTATCGTTCAATAAATTGTAATAGATTCTTATTTTTTTTTTTATGTTAATTATGATTCAGAATCAGATTGAAATGCCAAGACAGACATTAGGTCTTAGATGTAAGGCCTTGTTTCCTTATTGGTGACTTTCAAGACCAGAAGCAGGTCTTCAGTATTTTGCTTGTGATTACAGAGGTGATTCGAAGTACATGCACATGAATGTCATCGCCCAATGTCATTAACGGACACCATGAAGTTGTGATTGTTATTTTTATGTGATCACAATTCTCTGGTTTATGACTTGATTGAACACAGAAATCTGATGCTAATCCATCCCTCTAAAGCCTGTTTACACAACAGCGTTTTCAAGTGACAAAGGAAAACCTTTGTGGTGTCCGTTTACATGAAACTCAGGGACTGAAACCACTTTCTGAAAAAACTCCAACTCTGTGGAAAGGCAGGAAATGCAACTTTTCTGAAATGCTGCTACTCTTCATGTGCACCGTGGCCGTGGTAAACAGCCGTTCTGCACATGCTCAGTAGATATGCATTAACAACAATGTCTTCTTCCAGGGTGTCATGACTCCCAGTCGATATTCTCATGGAACTTGATGGTTGTATAGTTGATAGTCACGTAATAAAATTGTTACATTATAACATACTCCCATTGTTAATGCTTATACCTGCTACTCGTGTGGTGTGTGTGTGTGTGTGTGTGTGTGTGTGTGTGTGTGTGTGTGTGTGTGTGTGTGTGTGTGTGTGTGTGTGTGTGTGTGTGCTTTCATTACAAAAACAACCAACAGCTCCAGCTCCTGGCTGTGAGACTGCTGTTTTCGTGGAATTTTCAAAAGTTGCCATGTAAAAGCAAAATCTTTCTGAAACTAAAACATTGTCGTCTAAATGGGGCCTGAAAGCAACACACCAAGGTGATAAAACATTAAGTTTTTTATTTTTTAACATGTGAAGAAGAAAATGCTTCAAAGAAGCAGCCTAACCTTTAAAGGGAGAATTCTTTGCATTGCAGAAGATTGGTACTCAATGTTTAAGGAGCTGACTTTATATGGAGTTGGAATATGTTTCCCTCTGCTGCTCTACTTTACAGATGTGCAACAGCTGACTGTCCTTTACCATTGAAAAGGACTTCACAGGTCAATAACTGCTTCTTTCTATATTCTCCTGCCGGGTCTGACCCGTCTTTTGAGCTTTTACTTTTCAGCTAGACTCCACAATTCAAACTTCAAGAGATTCAATTTCTGTGGATACCCACTCCTTGTTCCAGCTGGTCTCCAGGATTCCTTACAGTGGAACTCCATGAATGTGGAGTGTGAAGCTTATCATGTGTTTGGAGTCCAGAGGAACTGAGGAAGCGGCACATCAAGTCCAGCGTCATGGAGTTTTTCTCCTTTCCTTCAACTCAATCCAATTCACATTTCTTTACAGGAAGAAGATGGCCGGCCACTGAAGTTCCTGTGTGATCCACTCTGAGTGACGGCGCAGGACTCTGCCCAGGGAACATTTCTTGCCGTCGACTGACATATTTGCACACACTCATCCTAAGTGTTTTTGTTTGTGTGCGTCAGGAATACGCAGGCGAGAGGTGGAAACAGGACTGAAAGCAATCAATTTAACCGTTGCACACACAATGTGGTGTTTTTGAATCAGATGGGAATAATAGGCTTACAAGCTCTAAGCCCATGTCCAAATAGATTTAGGTCTCCACCCCTGGGGGCACAGAGATCATTTAACAAACAGCCCTCCCTCACTAATTCCAGACTACTTAAGCTCTTTATGACACAAATATCCAAATGAATGAGAAATAATTCCAAAAGAGTGAGCTAAACATTTAGAAATGTGCTGATAACTCCACAGAGGGAGCATAACAATAACGCAGGAGAGGATGAATAATAGACGGAGCCCAGCTTGCTGCGATTCGTCTGTTTGGCAGGAATCTGACTGCACCCCTCCCACAAGACACCGTCTCCGGAGACTCGGCTGCTTCAAAGACTTGGAATATGTAATTAATATCCAGACAACACTCCTCACAACCCCAAACATCTCGCTGCTGGTTCACCTATTGTGAAAGCAGCTTGCTTTTTTTTGCTGGCTAAACACGGAACAGAGAAAAGCTCATTTTCAGCCTCACGGCCTGTGATGCCAATTCAGTCAGATCACAGTATCACGCCGGAATATTGTTCAGAGGAAAGCAGACTGAGCACCACTGAGAACAGCATGCAGATGCTGGAAAAGCTGTTCCAACAAACATTACTGGACTGAAGCAACATCTCGGCTTTCTTTAAATGCAGATTCTTCCACATCAGTAGAAATGAATTGAAAATCCCTTTGAAGTTTGGAACAATTCAAGCGTTGTTTGTTTGATTTGCCATATCAAGAATAGAGGGAATGAAAACCTGCATTCACAAAGAAAGGCACAAAGTGAAGAAAATTATACAAATGAAAACAGAAAATGAAGACTGTGTCTGTTATTCTAGTACATGGGTTGATCCAATTTCTATTTCCAAACAGGTTTTTTTGTTTTTCTCCTTCTCTAACTCCAGAATCTGTACAAACAAAAATGATATCATGAATATTAAGAATCGGAATAAAGTTTCAAAAGATGCATTTCCATATTTATAGATGGTCATTTAGAACAAGCAGATAGTGAATTCGGAAAAGATTCAAACACCATTAAAAGAAAAGAGAGATACATTTTCAAAATCACTAAAAGATGGCATCAAGCTATGATCCAGACATTTCTGGACAAAATAAAGATAGAATAAAGTGACATAGTGGAAGGAGGCGAGACATCCATTCTGAACCAGATCCAATGCCATGGTCGATGAGTACAATGCTAAGATTCTAACCTGGTGCGAGCAAACAGCCGAGCGAACGTCACAGGGCTGGTGTCGCAGGAATAATTGAGTTTCACCATGGAAACACAGCTCAGTTTTATTATGGCACAGTGGGGTACTGTACGTAGTCTCACCTCAGAGCCAAACTACCCTGAGTAAGAGTTTGGACCAGCAACAGAAAGAGTTTAATTATCCTTCTGATCTGAAACAGTCCGTTAATCTAAAGGTGAGGCTGCAGTGTTTCTGACACACAGCCAGTTGTTTACAGTGTTTACAGTGCTGACATGATATTCATTGAGTCTTCTTGGTTAATCCATGTTACAGGTAATCATGCAGTGAATGTTTGTCTTTTGAAATATAGAATCATGGCGCTGTAGCTGTTAGCACTATTACTGTATGTGTGTTTATCCAGGCTGGGCTGGAGTTTGCATGTTCTCCATGGTTGTGTAGAAAGCTGTGTTTGAGGTTAGTTGGTGACTGTATATGTCATAGACCCATATAGCCCCAGACCACAGATTGGCCTGTTGGAGGCGGTCAATGAGCTGTGACCTCTGGTAGTGGTGAAACAAGACAAGATGGTGAAGTCATGCTGTGCTGTTGGCAAATCGCTTTTTCAAGGGTCCATCCATCACATTTTACACTGAAGTAAAACATTCCTGTATGTATCTATGATATCCTTTGTTTATTTTACAGTTTTATTCATTATTTATTGTCATATCGTTGGCCGAAATCCCAGCCTACTGTTGGCGAGGGCAGAATACACCCTGGACAGGTCGCCAGTCTGTCACAAGGCTCTTTGAGATGTGAAAGTAATATTTATATACGTGTGTTTTTTATTGTCACATGAAAACATATATATGTATGTTGTATAATGTATACAAATTAGCTTTTGTATGAATAACAATGATAATACATTGTTTTTTCCTTATTTGGATTTAATATAATATTTAGTAATTTCAACGACTGGCCTAATATAATCACAATATATTATACAGTATATAGTGTATAGGAGATGATTGGGTACTGTTGATAGCAAAGTGTAATTAATTATTATTTTGTATAAAGACCCAGGAAGGTCCCAGTGGACCACCCCAGAGAGCCACACCTCCAGCCCAGAAAGCTCCAGAGGGAGAATGCCGAGAAGACACCCCCAGCCAGGAGAAGCCCACAAAGAGAAGGAGAAGGGATGCAGGGGCTCAGGGGCCCAAGCCCCGACCCAAGCTGCCAAGCTGAAATCGGACGGAGCAGCCCAGCCCGGCGGGGCAGAGAAGGCCCCAGCCACCGTGTCACAACAAAGGAAGAATGAAGGCCTGGCCAGGTCGGAGGACAGCCAACTACCTGCCCCCAGAAGCCCTGCATCCCAACCACCCATGTTCCCGCCCCCTACCCCCCCCAGTTACTTCCCCCTGATCCCTATGGAGAACCCCCCATACACACACACACACACACTTGGGGGGAGTGTTTCCCGCCCCCCCAGGCGGCCACCTGGGCCCCCACCTGGCCAACGCAACATCCCATCCTTCACCAATCCAACCGTGTATGGAGAGGGGGAGAGGGCGCCCCCACGCATTCCAGCTGCACTCGCCCCGGGCCGGGGTGAGATCATAGTGGGAGGTGCTGGGGGGAGCCCCATCCGCCGCCCCCCACCCTGTGGAATGTTGGCTGTATGTAGGTGTGTGTCTTTGTGTTTTGAAGAGGTGAATGCAACGTGTGTGTCTAATGGGTGAGATGGGTAGTAAAGATTTTAAGATATAAAAACCTATTTGCCACGGTGGCGCCGGGCAGTAGCATTGGCTGCACGGTCTAGAGCTATGGTATATGTCTTTGTGTGTCTCTGTGTCTGTCCTGTGACAGACCACTCACCTGTCCAGGTGAATCTGACCTCACTCACTGTTCGTGGGACCAAAACCAGCATTCCATGGAACAACACGACCTTCAAAGAGTAAGAAAAAGCACAGAAACAGTCATATTTAACTTCATCTTCTAAGTCAGAACTGTGAAAACCTCTAATGCTTGCAAATAGGTCAAAGCCAATCATTTACATTTGGAGCAAGAGGAACATCTTGTGGGCATTTCAGCTTCTTGACACGTTGGGGTAAAACTCAGAAATTGAGCTATTGCCGGTGACAACCCTGAAGATATCTGTCATGTGGTAACATCGCCAAGAAGCTCCAAATCCCCCAAAATTCCAGAAGCTCAGTCCGCAGTGTGTCCTCCACGACGCCTCACACCCTGCAGATACGTCTCATCTGTCGGAGCAGTTCAGAGGCGTTTCGAACCTTTGTGGATCACACCTGACAAATTAGCGCACTTCAAAGTGCAGTGTGCTTAGGTGCAGCTGGAGGACTCATTCATCCACAGCAGATGTCTTTACACTGAGCAGCATGGAAAATCCTCCTCAGACACGATTACTGCTCGGTCTCATCACTGCACTCACTGCATCGCACAGCTCACGCACACTCTTTACTTTTTACTGTGTTTCTATCAGCCTGATGCACGAGATGGTTTGGGACGACCTACCAACAATCCTGAGCGAGTGATCATATCTTAGATCAATGACAATTCAATTCAATTCAATTTCTATAGTTCCAAATACAACTCAGTCCTTTCAAGGTAATCCTACAGACAAAAACCAACAATTTCACATGAGCAAGCATAAGCAACTGTGAAAAGATAAAGCTCCCCTTCAACAGGAAGAAACCTTCAGAATCAGACTCAGAGGTGGTGTCTTCCTGCTGTTCTGGTTGGAGGTTAGAGGACAGACAGATAGTGGGTACAGGCCTGGATTTGAGTAGGAGGTAGAGTTTCAGACCATGGTTCAGTTAAAGAGGTGGGGATTCAGTCCCTGGTTCAGGTAGCGGGGAGGGATTATTAGGAGGAATTCAATCTCAACTCTGATTGCACAATCAGAACAATAAAGACATGTTCAGAGGAAAACACTTGGTTTAGGTGAAAGAAGGCTCACGAACTGGATGAATACAGAAAAATCTAGCAACCCGAAGCGTTGATTAACTTCTGAGTGAAATCTGTGACGTGTGGACAAGACTCCAGTCTGAGCGATTCAGGATGCTCCGATCTACGATGTCCACCTCAGCATGTGTGCTTTATTCATTTAGAAAACAAGCATTTCCTTTAGGAAACAACCAGCCGGAGGGCACACACTATCAAACATGATCTGAACTTTCTTTTAATGCGAAAAACAGTGATTATATTTAATTGAATGACAAAACAATGTATTAAAATGAACTTGTAAAAGTAAGCATTGTCTTTTTGAAATAGGGAATCACATACATACACACATAAACTTTTAGAATGATTTATGAAACTGTTCAAGTTAGAGACTGACATTAAATAACCATAAAAGTCAGTCAATCAGAAGCTGAGCACTAAGACTCAGGTCATATCTCTTCTTCTGTATACGGCTTTCTTTTTCTTTTATGCTTCTTATTGTGTCATTTGTTCTGTCTAGATCACTTTTGGCTCCCTGTGGTTGTTTAAAAGCACTTTAAAGACATGATGGATTGAATTGGGCTTTATCTCTCTGTAACTGAGGTTTTAACATTTTCTGCCAAATTGAATTCATCTGGAGCCACGAATCATCTTTAACCTTTAAAATGAAGATAACACAGCTCATAAACTGTATATAGTGTGGTAGTTTTCAATCAATCAACCTACCTACCTACCTACCTACCTACCTACCTACCTACCTACCTACCTACCTACCTACCTACCTACCCACCCACCCACACACCCACCTCCCTCCCTCCCTATCTATCTATCTATCTATCTATCTATCTATCTATCTATCTATCTATCTATCTATCTATCTCGTGGTTTAAGTTATTTAGGTTATTTTTGCTCTGAATCCAGGAGACCAAAGATGATAAATAGAGCACAGTGGATGTATGTGAGCGACCCTGAGTGAGCACAGCGGTGAACAGGTCAGATTGAAACAATGTGAGCAGCTCAGCTGTGAATGTTAAAAACTCTTCATGTTATGAAAGAGTGATAAGAAGAGTGATACAAGTCCAGCATGTTGCTCCTGAAGACCTCCTCTGCTCTGTCACTCATGGCCGCGCCGCTGCTGAGTCACTTCCACTAACTCACTCATTGACAATATCAACTCTGTGCAAAAAGTATGCAGCAGAATGAGCAGAGTGTTGTTGAAATGACTCAGATGTGCGGACTCTGAGGACTGTGTTTACTCTCTGTTATTACTGTTGTTTCTTTTTATCCATGTCATTTTGGTGACAGGATCACAGGTTGAAAGAGGAGCAGGGAGGCTTTTTATGCTTCTCAGAGCTGTGGGTGAGTCCAGAAAGGAGAACAATTGGCCCTTATGCCTGGTTTAAGCACTATTCCACATCTCAAGTATGGGAACATTTCTGTCTTTTTTCTGATCTTCCTGTTGTATTCTTCAGTGGAGCAAATGACAACAAAACTGCACTTGGTCATCAGGTTCTGATTTTTAAATGTTCACTATTTGGTTAAGCTAAAACATTGTGGTTATGTCATATTAGTTATTATACATGTGACAATACAATTCCAGTCTCACCCTACTTTACTGGAGTTGCAAACCCGATGCTGCGCACACACATCTGTGGAAGATGATGTACGAACAGGATCGCATCTGACAGCAGAATAACACTGTTTAGAAAATATGCCTTCATGAATATGGAAAATCGAGCCTGTGTACCAGATTATAAATAGAGGGAGGAGTTTATGATAACAGATTTATTTACAATGCACATGTAAATGATTCACAATATGAGAAAATGTTTGAGTTGTTTATGAATACATTAGTTGTAACCATGTTTGAAGAGGAGGTGGAAGCGGTTCAGCCTCAGGCAGACGAGCTGCTTGTACTGTAGTGAGAGGTGATTCCTCAGCTGGCTCCACAACACTTTTATTACACATAAAGGTCCAGCATTTTCTCTCTGAGGGGAGCGCTTGGAAAGTCAACATTTATCAGCTGCAGTGAAAAGAAGCAAGCAGTCAAAAAAATTTGAACTGACAGACCCAAAACATTTCAAATGTTCTTGTGCAACAAAAATCTTTACTTAAAGAAAATTAGATGAAAACTTCATGGAGCCACTACAGCTCCTCTGTGGAGTCACTACAGAGGAGCTGTAGAGTCACTCCAGAGAAATCGTAGAGTCACTACAGCGAAGCAGTAGAGTCAATAGAGTCACTCCAGAGGAATGGTAGAGTCACTACAGAGGAGTCGTAGAGTCATTACAGAGGGGCTGTAGAGTCAATGAGTCACTACATAGGACGTACAGTAATGAGAGTGAATCATCACTCTTTCACTTTATTAAAGTTGCGCGTCTGCATGCAGTTCTTGTCTTCACCATTGAAGTGTGGGGGCGCTAGTCTTAAACGTCACTTTAAATCATACAGCCACTCAAATCCAAACAGGGAAACCTCGTAAATTTCGGATTTCCTAAGCAAGATAATCTGGCGGACTCTGAGGAGCAGCAACAAGGAGCTGGTCCAGGTCCTTTGGGGCTTCTGTCTGAAGGTAATGTCCATAAACTGTATTATTAATATTCAGCACTGTGTTGTATATGATGGTGCTACAGAGGGGTCACAGTGTCACTAGAGTCACTACAGAGGAGTCATAGAGTCACTAGAGTCACTACAGAGGAGCCGTAGAGTCTCTACAGAGGGGTCGTAGAGTCTGTAGTGACTACAGAGGAGCCGTAGAGTCACTACAGAGGCGCTGCATTGATAATGCTAGAATGTCCGCAGTGTTGTATATGATGGTGCTACGATGGTGCTACAGAGGGGTCACAGTGTCACTAGAGTCACTACAGAGGAGTCATAGAGTCTGTAGTGAGTCACTACAGAGGAGCCGTAGAGTCTCTACAGAGGGGTCGTAGAGTCAGAGTCACTACAGAGGAGCCGTAGAGTCACTACAGAGGCGCTGCATTCATAAAGCTAGAATGTCCACAGGTAGATTTTGATCCAGAGTTTTCCAGCAACCCAACACTGCATCTCTTCATGGTGGTTCATCCTAAAAATGTTGACTCCCACTAAACCTGTGGATTTCCAGAATATCTGACTGAACTGCTGGACCATGACAACCTGGCTTCATTCTACACATGGAGATACTTCTACAAGTCATACGGGAAAACATTCCCAAATACAAGTAACAAACACATTTTACATTGTACACGTTATTAATAACAATAATAAATGAGCCTGGCTGGTCTGTTACAAGGCCTTTCTCTGATGAGTTATCAGGGTTGAGTATTGAACAGTTCACATTAGAGTGTCTGCTTATGGGATTCAGTAAGAGGATTTAATAAAATGCTTCTGAACCTTAGATGACATTCACGGTTGAATTGAGGAATTTGAGAATTATAAGGAAGGCATCTGGGAACTGCATTACATGTTTTCTTTCTCATTACACAATTGTAGTGGTAATTGAAGGCAGTATGTTCCTAGTCTGCTGTCTGAACCCAGTTCATCCACTGCTGAGTGCTTAGTGCCAAACGTCCCATGTGCTGGGCGTTCCAGTCGCGCCATATTCCAGGTCGCAGATGACCAATACTAATCCACTGATTTACGCATGCCACAAACGCAATCTGCACAGCTCATCTGTCGGCTCTTCTATTTGTCAAACACTGATGAGGAGAGCCAGAGCATGATATTCTGCGAGTCCAGCCTCTTTTAAGCTTGAATATTGTAGATCGCTGGCAGGGTTGTAATGAGGGATCAGCAGAATCTACAGGATGCTTTAGTGATGTTCTCAATCTCTTTAGTTATCCCTCACACGACAATGTGTTTGTCAGAGAAAATGGGCCCTTAAAATACACAGTTTATTTATGTATCGTATTTATTTTATGACACAAACTAAAGATGGAAGGTCAACAGCAATGAGACGAAACTTTAAAATACTATAAAATACTTCCCTGTTCAAAAAGGCAGGACAAAGTGCTCAGCATTTTTTCTATTACTTCTCCAGCTTTGTACTTGTTTATTACTTTTATACAACAGCTATTACAGTAACACTCACTATATAATCTGTCAGAATTAAGCATACTCATACATGTACATGCCGTAGACATACTGTATGGGATTTTTTGTTTTTTTAAAGTTTCGCTCTTTCAGATTATAGCTGCAGTCTCTTTCCATGAAAGTGAAGTATAGTTTTATATTTTTAGCAACAGGTTATTATTATGTTTGGCTTTGTACACAATTTGTGGCATCGTAAATTCAATTACATCCATAATTCCAAAGCATTGCGAACATCTTTGTTTTTTCTACTTTTAGGGAAATTTGTTTGTATCTTCCTATATTTGTTAGTTGAATAAATGAATGAATCTTTGTTTCATAAAATAAATTGATCAAATGTTCCTTTGTAAAGATTGGTCCCTCATTGAACCACCAGGGAACAACTATTCTTTCTCTCTCTCGCTCTCTCTCTCTGTATCTCTCTCTGTATCTCTCTCTCTCTCTCTCTCTCTCTGTATCTCTCTCTGTATCTATCTCTCTCTCTCTCTCTCTGCATCTCTCTCTGCATCTCTCTCTCTCTCTCTCTCTCTCTCTCTCTCTCTCTCTGTAGCTCTCTCTCTCTCTGTATCTCTCTCTGTATCTATCTCTCTCTCTCTCTCTGCATCTCTCTCTGTATCTCTCTCTCTCTCTCTCTCTCTCTCTCTCTGTAGCTCTCTCTCTCTCTCTCTCTCTATATCTCTCTCTCTCTCTCTCTCTGTATATCTCTCTCTCTCTCTCTCTCTGTAGCTCTCTCTCTCTCTCTCTCTCTCTGTATCTCTCTCTCTCTATCTCTATGACAGAAGAACTGTAGAATTGGAGGTTCCTGAAAGTTCCGTTTCTACGTTAACTAGTTCAAAGTTCAGTTCACAAATTTTAAAATGAACTAGTTTAGTTCATAGTTCATAATTAAAAATTTTGGAACTAAATTCACCATTCCAAAACTGAACTAGTTCATAGTTCTTTTTTTTCAATATGTTGCTGCAAGCTATTACCCTCAGAATACTGCCATTTCCCCTTTGTTGCCACTCATTCAGTCCACACTAGTAGCCAGCTGCAGCTTCCCACCCCTACACTTTAAGTACCATAATTTCCGGGCTATTGAATATAAACTGCCCCCACCAAATTTAAAAAGAAAAAAAAAAGAAATGTCGGAGTTACGTGATGCACCTGAACATATCACCCAAGTATCAGTGGCATGAAGCTCATTAACCCTTAAAAAGCCGAGTCGTCCTCTGCAGAGTTCAAAGCATATCCTTCGGAAAGTACGGTAATCATACAAAGAGTGGCGTTTCTAGATGTAAATACTTGGTGGGGCAAGATTTTATTTCAGGTCTAGTGACACTACTGAATTTCAAAGTAAAGTGTGTGCACCACCTTTTAACCACAACATTGTAACAACCATATAGGCGTTGATGCCGTAATAATGTTGAGCCTTGGAAATAGCGGGTCAAAAAAAAAATAAAAAAATTTAATCAAAAAATAAATAAATCAACGATAGGATTTGAACCAGGTCATATTGTTTTAAAGACAGCAGCTCAACCACTCGAACACCAATAAAACTCCAAATTTATGAGATTCTGAAAAAGTGTTCCTCACCGCGTCACACGGTTTACAACTACTTACTTTAATTTTCTCTGCTAAAGTAAGCGTTTCAAACTCGTACTCGTAAATAATCGACCAAATATTTAGATTCTTAAGTGTTTGTTAGCTTTAGCTGCTTACAAACTGGTATTTGTGACGACTCGCTCCGGTTCTGTGAAGAAGAGCCTAAATCAGCGCCAGCCAATCAGCTCTGAGCTTCTAAACGACGTTGTTAGTGGGGCTTCGCGCTTCAAGCCCCACTAGGCATCAAAATCACGTGAACTGAATGGATGTTGCGACACCCTGAGCATGCGCACTTTCACTTTACTGCATCCAATACACACTGTATGGTGAGAGAGGGGCGAGCCCCACTAATGCACCATCAGTGTGGATCAGGAGAAAACAACCTGAAGCAGCAAGAGGAGACTAATAACCAGGGAGTACAGTCCTCACACAGTAATTATGTGCTATATAAAAGGAAGTTTTATTCACAGACAAGAAAATAGTTGAGATTATCTTAAAGAATTAATAGCAGACTTTGCATGCAGTCCTTTCTGATGACACCAGGTGGGGCTCAGCCCCACCTGCCCCTAATTACCAGTCGCCGCTGCATACGAAGATGAAGTATAAATGGTGGAGGCAGAGTCTGAGGTTGTGCTGCTGTCTTCCATTTGTTTTTGCCACGATGCTTCGCATTTCAATGACGCATGCGGCGGTGCGACTCTGTGGTGGCTGCTGTTGCCAGATTGGCTGTTTTCCCCCCTACATGATTGGCCCGTTTACGGTGTGCTTTAGCCGTGTTTTCACTGGAAGGCTCCGAAATCTGGCACCCTCTTAAACAACGTTGAACTGTGAGAGCGCCGTTCACAAATGCCAGAATCAGCATGCTCACACTGGCATTCATCAGACAGAAATACAGAACGTTCAGTTCACGTTCCACCAAAAGATGAACGAGTTCATGAACGAGCGTTCACTGAACTCGTTCAGGCACAACACCAGTTCCTGATTTTTATCTTCCGTCTTCATGAAGTCTGCAGCGAGTGGATCAGCTGGCTCTCTGACGTCAACTTCATTCTTTGCTTGTATTTTCCATTTCAGTCCTCTTTCTCTCTTTCTATCGTCTAACCTCAAACCAGAACAGCCGAACATCTCCTCCTCTGAGTCTGGTTCTTCTGAAGTTTTCCTTAAACCAGGAGCTGGCTCACAGGCTCAGAGGCACATGGATCTGCATGTATGGCCTGAGATGACCAAAGCCAGATGGTCATGTGTGTATGGTTGACTCGACTAGAAAGGTTAGAGACTCAGTGAAGGATTAGGGTTAGAAGAGAAAATGAGTTTTAATGACCATGTGTTTCATCTCCATGACAAGTTGTCAAGAAATGATGAGCCTCAGTGAAAAAGTTCGGAAGATGTCTTTACCATCTCTTCCAGGTCTACAGAAAGCCGGTACTGACCCCTGATGGACCCAGGCTTGGACACCACTGACCAAAGACGTGAATTACAACCTGGTGCAAAACAGACCAGTAGTCACATGCAGAGGGCGCTGGAGCACCTGCCCCTTTTGCCCCGAGCCTGTAAGTGCCCATTTTGGTAAGGTGTTATTTTATATATATTTTTAAATAAAAAGTATTTATGTTCTCTTCTTTGCCCAACATATGCAATAAACGATATAAAAAAAGATATTTTGAAATAAATAGCGTGACATACTTTGACCGTGGCGTCAGATGATCTTGGTGACCAGCGCTACAAGCCCCGCCCCCTCCCCTCCTCCTCCTCTTCCTCCTCACTCAGAGCCAGGCAGCCTGTTGTGGACACGCAGGAGAGCTCAGGTCGCTTTTGTCCTCTAATTGAACAACTTTAATGTTGTTGTGGGTAACTGAAGAGATGCTAAATAAGTTATTTTACTTACCCAATAGACAGTTTTGTAAAATGATGCGCTGTGAACCGTGCATGGAGATGACTGGGGCATCATGGTGCGTTCAAGACACTTCAGTTCTTTTTTTTTTTTTTTTAAATATTCATTTCTTGAAACACATACAGCTGTCATTACTGTCTTGTTCTTTTACTACATATTATTGTTCGACATGCCCCCAGGTGCTTCTGTGTCAATTATCAAGTGGATTCACTGCAGCATTTATTCACAAATACTTAGTACATAGTATTGGGTGTGCGTTAAATGTGTAATTGTAAAAAAAACATGTTACAGTGAATCTACTTGAAAACTGAATCAGAGCTACCTCGGGGCCTGTAGAACCAGAATGTGGTTCAGTTATCTGAAAATGATTTGATTTTTTTATGATTTTTTAAATTGTTTTTTTTTAACAATTTATAAAATTGCCTGGAGGCATGTAGACCAATAATATGTAGTAAAAGAGCAAGACAGTAATGACAATTGTGTGTATTTCCACAAATGAATATCAGAACTAAAAAAGGAACTGAGGTGTTTTGAATGCACCATGAAGCCCTGGTCAGCTTTACTGTACTGTACTGCAATGTAGAAGGCAATCTAGCTCAAAATGCCCCCCCCCCCCCCCCCCCCCCCCGCTATGTCCAGTATCATAATATTGTGTATGAATTTGGAAATATAATGAAAACAGTCACATCTCTACATTATATCTGTACATTCCTTCTCATTCATGTTTCCACAATATTTATCTTAAGTCTTGGAAAACACTCAGTTTATTGTTTCACCTGCTGGAGACATGAGAAACAGACTAAATGTCTCTGTCACCCATCACATGTCTTTACAGCATTAAGTGGGTAAAAAAAGGACACTTCATATAATCAGACGAAGCTCCGCCAGATACCTTCAGCCTCTAAACTCTCCTGGTGTTAAACCAGACAGATCACTGCTGCTTCGGGACATTCAGAGGCATAAAACCACTCGTAGCGTCCTGTTCACCTCACACAGCCTTGTTAGCTTTTCATGGAGCTACGAAGCTAACCGTGAAAGCTAATGTTAGCTTCATACTGTGACGGGAGAAACTTCCAGCCAGTAATAATGTGAAACGTCATCACCAGGCGCGGGTTCAAGCCCAGCCCCGGACAGATCTGGTACCTACACCAGCAAAGCCAAAGCAGTGCACGTTCAGGAGAGGGTGTGGCCTTCAGGAGAGGGTGTGGCCTTCAGGATAGGGTGTGGCCTTTGGGAGAGGGTGTGGCCTTCAGGAGAGGGTGTGGCCTTTGGGAGAGGGTGTGGCCTTCAGGAGAGGGTGTGGCCTTCAGCATAGGGTGTGGCCTTCGGGAGAGGGTGTGGCCTTCAGGAGAGGGTGTGGCCTTCAGGATAGGGTGTGGCCTTCGGGAGAGGGTGTGGCCTTCAGGAGAGGGTGTGGCCTTCAGCATAGGGTGTGGCCTTCGGGAGAGGGTGTGGCCTTCAGGAGAGGGTGTGGCCTTCAGGATAGGGTGTGGCCTTCGGGAGAGGGTGTAGCCTTCAGGATAGGGTGTGGCCTTCAGGAGAGGGCGTGGCCTTCGGGATAGGGTGTGGCCTTCGGGAGAGGGCGTGGCCTTCATGGGAGGCCATGGTCTTCATGAGAGGGCGTGGCCTTCGGGAGAGGGTGTGGCCTTCAGGAGAGGGCGTGGCCTTCATGGGAGGCCATGGTCTTCATGAGAGGGCGTGGCCTTCGCAGTAAGACAGTGCAGGAGTGAGTGACTTGTGCAGCCTCTCTGCCATACCAGGAAATAGCGATGTTGAGTCATTTGGGCTATGAAAAGCACAAAATGCTGACACTTTCAAACCCATAGGTACTGTAAGCTAAAGGAAATTTAAGAATAAATTATAATTATATTATAATTAAGACAAATAATCAAAATGAATATTTCATTCATTTCAATCACTGATAATAACCATTGTCACACATACGTCTTAAAATTCATTTGGATTGAGCAAAGTTAGATTGTGTTTTCAGGGAGAGACTATAAAAATTGTAATTATCTTGCCTCTGCATTAAAAATATGAATAAAATGATGGTTTGGTTGTAGTCAGTCAGTGTCAACTTGTGTGTTTGTTCCACAGGCTCAATGTTTGTATTTACAATACTTCTCTAATCCCTCCACAGACAAGGCATGAAGGACCTACTAATGCAAAGAGCAGCTCTCAATTTCTATTGAATTAAAACATTTTGCTCAAAATATGTGCTGAAGATGGCTTGTTTTACATATTGTCCTAAATTGAAATTTCTTTCAGTTACCATACTTAACCACTATATATATATATATATATAGCTGGCAGTGCTTCTTTATTAGAGCACTTGCCCCTTCAAAGGTCTCTGCACGTCCTTGAAGACGTCTTTCACAAGTGATTGACTTGGACTGTAGTGGAGAATATCAACTGAAAAGCCACTAGAGTATAGAAGTATATATTATGTATTTAATCCACCAAGTCACCCAATGTAAAAACTCGAAAGTCAGCAGTGACGCAGCCTTTGAAAGACCTCTGTGTTGTTAATGTGCTTACCCTTTTATATAGTTCTTTTCCACTACACTGTGCCAAATGACATATCTAATTACTATGCAAAGCACTTCCAAAAAGAGTGTGAAGCGTTGATGAGTCTGGTCTTTCCACTAATGATTGCAGCGCTCTGTGTCTTCCTGTGAAGAACAAAACAACAACATGCACATCTGAGATGCTGTCTCTAAAAAAAAAAAAATCTTTGGCCTTTGTTGAAAGGAAAGCTACTGTTTGGCTGAAAAAGCACCACTATTCTTTGAGTAACTTTCCTCTTCGTCAGTCTTCAGGTGTGATAGGTGTGCTTTCCTCACAATCACAACATCTCTGTTTGAGGCAGTAACCTTCAGGCACTTTTATATAATTCAGAGAGTTCACATCCTGCTGCTTTCATGGAGTAAAAGTATCAGCAGTCCCAGGTGTAATCAAACCTAACCATCATGAGTCCTTTCATCATTTTTGGAGCCAAAGTATTCATTTTTAATCGGCAATGTCTTTCTTTTCCCATCCCTTCATACATCACGGCCAGTCAAAATACACCATGTTGTTTGAAAGCAAAGTCAAGCGCAGGTACAGTGAAGTCTGGTAAACCACACGCCATTCACTCCTGCTGCTGGCTGCATACAAACACTTTTTTCTCATCATGAGTTTGTCCTTGTTTTTTCTGTCACCTTTCATCATTTTCTTTCTCTTTTTCTGTAGGTTGTCACTCAATGTTGTGTAACCCTCACAACTGCAACTTTGGAAGTTATACATTTAAGTTAGCTTCAAAACAAATGTGGGGCCTTTCATTTGTGGAGTTTTTGGTTTAGTGAAATCAAAACATCTGTCGTTTCTGTGATTCGTTCTCTTGCTTACAGAAACAAAAATAAGTGAGTGCGCAGCAGCAATCTCAGTGACTTAGTGTGATGAACTAGAGGGAATGCGTGTATAAAAACAAGCTCACACAAAATAATACACACTACAATTGAATGTCAGCCGTGTATTTGAGATACAGCAGAACAATCTAAGCTAGTAGATTAATGTACAATTGGCAATGGGATAAACTACCCCTAAAAACACATGTGTTTTTAAAATATAAAATCATTACATCTTTTTTAAGAAAAGTTGAGAGTTTAGCAGGGATGAATTTGCTCTTACTCCCTCCGAAAAATTTCCTCCACCAACACCTCCATCTCCACATTATTGTACGTATTGGGCTCATCGTTCCATTCAATCAAACCAACATGGAATCGATCCCTTTTCCCATTGATTGTCCTCATGCGAGTCTAAAACATGCAGCACCCTCCTTTGAATACATCTGGCTGTACTTGTCTCTCGTAGTGTTGTCCTTACCAAAACACATTCAAAACGCAGCCAAACTGAAAGAACAATCCGTTTGTGTAATCGTGCATATAGCATTGTGGCGATGACGCACGCCACCATCGGGTTCTCCCACGGAGGCACTGAGACAGGAATTCCTCAAACCATTCTTTTAATAAATAAATGAAAATAAAAAACCCAAAACCACACACACATCCACAGTCTCTTAACAAATAAGGAATTTATTGGCAAAAACTTTACTAATTAGTGCAATTTTCTTAAAGGGAATTAGTGCACAAATCTGTGAACAAAAACATACATTTTTACATAAAAACACTTGTAGTTTCTTTGATAATCAAGATATCTCAATGAAACTTTCAGGGAAGGTGTGTCTCTGTATTCTCTTCCCTTTCTGCAGCAGGAGCGCCTCTATCAGCTGCTGATCTTGAGCAGCCTGCTCCCGTCAGGTGAAGTCCTGCAGCAAACAAGCCAACACCTCCTCTCTTGTCTTCTCGGGAGGTGCAGGGGCGCTCCTCCGTGCTCTGTGGGCCCGTCTGGGAGCCATTGTGGCAGTGATGCACGCCACCATCGGTTCTCCCTCAGAGGCACTGGGACAGGAAGTCCAAAAACCATTCTTTTATTAAATAAATGAAAACAAAAACCACACACAGAGCCACAGTCGTTTTCAGGCACTCCGGCAGTGTCTGTGTGCTCCCGCCTGTCACACTATGTCTCTGGGCGGCTCCTCCTTTATGGGCAGAGAGGTGATTAAGCACCTGATGTGAATCAGGTGTGCTGCCCCACGTCTCTGCCTCATGCATACTTTATGAAGGATCACAGTAAATCAAGCTCTTCAGGTCCTACCACCAATGTGATATTCAACCAGTTGAGCTCTGTCTCTCAGTTGGATCACTGGAAGGTTTGTTACTTAGTCATACTAAGTCATTGCCATACTAGGTCAACACACAACTTACAGTTATTGCCTCCTGATGGATTGCACACATAAAAACTGAAGAAAGAGGATGTTCGGAAGGAATCACGGTCCGTGTACCTTCCGGCCATTCGATTTTCGTTTTGATGTCGGAGAACGAAAAACCGGAAACCATCCGATTTTCATTTTTCGATTTGATATCGGGAAACAAAAATCGAAAAACGAAAATCAGATGGTTTCCCGTTTCCCAATATGTGTTTCTTAAACAAAAATCGGGAAATAAAATACGACCGTAATTCTTTATTTCAAGTTTGATTTGCCGGAAAACCCGGAAGTCGACCCTCTTCTTCGTCTGTTGCTGCCGCTGCTTTACCATCCAGACTCGTCTGGCTTTCCCCTCAGTGATATTCTTGTATAAATTTAATGATTAAAAACTTAAAAAAATGTCTTTGGACGGTTGCGCCAACGTAATATTGGACACGGACCCCAACGGCATGACTACGGGTGAAATGAGAGTTTCAGGGAGGAATGTCTGAAGATGGATCTCCAGCAGAGCCAGGCTTCTCCACCTACATGGAGCTCCACCAGAGCCAGGCTTCTCCACCTACATGATGGAGCATCACCTCCAAGCTGAAGCTGCTTCAGCTGCTGCTGAGGTGAGCAGTGTTGTACGAGATTAATTTATGATATACATTACATCATTAAAATCGCGTCTTTTCATTGATTTGACTGCAGTCTCACAGCGCCCCCTACTGTCAGAAGCAGCATACTTGCAGATTGTCCTCAGAGCTCAGTCATCACATTAAATGAAATATTTCTCAGGAGAGAAAAATCCAAATTAAAAACTAAATAATGATTATAAATGTGAGATTCAGTAGGGTTCATTTTTAGTTACACTATAATATTTACACATTCTAAAAAACAAATGATACCGTTTTGTATTTTGGTTAAAATATAATAATAAAATATAAAAATGTATTATTAGTGTTGTTTTTCTTGATACTATTACTATTAACTACCTGATGCAACTCTGTATGCAGTTATGTGTCATTTTCATCATCTTACTGATTTATGTGTTGCTTTAATTGATGGTTGAGATGATGACAGGATTGTGTCTTCTAAAGGAGGACGTGCCAGTGAAAGGACAGGATTGTGTCTTCTAAAGGAGGACGTGCCAGTGAAAGGACAGGATTGTGTCTTCTAAAGGAAGACGTGCCAGTGAAAGGACAGGATTGTGTCTTCTAAAGGAGGACGTGCCAGTGAAAGGACACAATTGTGTCTTCTAAAGGAAGACGTGCCAGTGAAAGGACAGGATTGTGTCTTCTAAAGGAAGACGTGCCAGTGAAAAGACAGGAGCAGCTTTACAAGAGATTCAACACCACAAAACACATTTTCTGCAGACGCCATCAACATCGGTAGCTTTTCTTTGTTGCTGTTCTTTTTCTGAGCGGTACTTTGTGAAATTGACGTGCTCTGATAATTAATATTCTGATGATTAAATCTCGATGTTGCTTTGCAGGAATGGTATTGTTAAAAAAAATTATGTTTTACTTTATCATGCATTTAAATCTTTTGTTGTTGTTTACATGCACTCAGAGGTTATTTGTGATATGCAAATCCCTTTTCTTTACTTTCAGAACCATCACATTGAAAGGAGTTGGGGGGAGGATTGTATGTTTTTCTTACTGTGAGCCATTAAGTTCATTGAACTAAAATTGGAATTATATTCAACTGAGCTCCAACAAAATGTAATTCTCATGTTTGCATGTCTTATATTTTTATTGGAAAGGTTGTACTGTGACATTCTCTTCTTTCAAGAATAATGTAATAAAATGGTCTTAAACTTTGTGTATTCTGTCTCCCTGAGGTTTTTACTAGGAAATTCTCCTGACAACTTTGTAGATGAATATCAACTATAAAATAAAGGAATACCTGACTCATTTCCTGGATCAAGAGTTCCTCAGTCTACAAGATGGGGTTGCCAGGTTCTTTGTCTCAAGCCTTGCCTGCCAGGTCACCAGCTTTGGCATCAGCCAGTTTGAGTCCTTACTGCCACCGAGTGCCGACCCTACGTCCTTTCTGGAGGCTCTGCAGCTCCTCATCCGGCTCAGCAGGGAAGGATAAAGCAAAGGAAAAAAGTCCAACATGTGATTTTAACAAAATATTCATTCTTAATGAGAGAATTTGCTCTTTCAATGAAGTTAGTTGAAAAAATGTGGGATTTCCATTTTGTATTTAAATCTTTTATTATATTAAATATTAAGACAAGGTCTGTTCATGAATTAAATGAATAAAAAAAAAACATTTAACCAAAACCTGGGATATGAAATAATGCTAAATTTATTCCATGCTATTTCAAATAACATAACAAAAGTAAGGTTTTATTTAGTCATTTTTTGTTTAATTTCAAACACAAAAGGGAAAAAACATAGATTGTAGTAGAAAAGCTAACGTGCGTGAAAAGGAGTAGGGGTACGCTTAATAAATCCTAGCCCCTCTCCAGTCAATCCATTTGCACCGTGTGTATTTTTTTTAATTTTTTTTATTTAAACTGCAGCAGCCAGATAAACATCTAAATCAACTGGTAGGCGCGTTCGAAGCTCACAGACAGCCTGAAGAGGGCAGCAACGCGATGCGCCATTGTTTACTCTCATCAAGCGAAGAAGAGGGTCGACTTCCGGGTTTTCCGGCAAATCAAACTAGAAATAAAGAATTACGGTCGTAGTTTATTTCCCGATTTTTGTTTAAGAAACGCATATTAGGAAACGGGAAACCGTCCGATTTCCGTTTTTCGACTTTCAAATGTAAAATGTTTCCCGATATCAAATCGAAAAACGAAAATCGGATGGTTTCCGGTTTTTCGTTCTCCGACATCAAAACGAAGATCGAATGGCCGGAAGGTACACGGACCAATCACACAACTGCCTCCGAGCTTTACTTGTTACTTCCGGTGAATCACTTCCTGTGTCATAGTAAAGGCGCTAATATAAAGATGGACAATAAACAACATGAAATACATTCTGAAGAACAGGAAGTCTGAACCTAGCAATTTACAATCTAATTATTAAACATTTCTTATTGAAGGTTGAACAAGTAGAACTACAAAGTGAATACCTAAGCCCCCCCCCCCCCCCCCCCCGGATCTCATTAACCAGTAGAACTAAGCAGTGAACACCTCGCCCCCCCCCCCCCCCCCCCCCCGCATCTCATTACCAAGGAGAACAAAGCAGTGAACACCTTGGCCCCGCATCTCATTAACCAGTAGAACAAAGCAGTGAACACCTCGGCCCCGCATCTCATTAACCAGTAGAAAAAAGCAGTGAAAACATTGGCCCCGCCCCCGCATCTCATTACCAAGTAGATCAAAGCTGTGAACACCTCGGCCCCGCATCTCATTAACCAGTAGAACAAAGCAGTGAAAACATTGGCCCCGCCCCCGCATCTCATTACCAAACAGAACAATATAATGGACACCTCGGCCCTGCCCCCTGCATCTACTTAACCAGTAGAACAAAGCAGTGAACACCTCGGCCCCGCATCTCATTCACCAGTAGAACAAAGCAGTGAACACCTCGGCCCCGCATCTCATTACCAAGTAGAACAAAGCTGTGAACACCTCGGCCGCGCATCTCATTAACCAGTAGAACAAAGCAGTGAACACCTCAGCCCCGCCCCCGCATCTCATTACCAAGTAGAACAAAGCTGTGAACACCTCGGCCCCGCATCTCATTACCAAGTAGAACAAAGCAGTGAAAACATTGGCCCCGCATCTCATTAACCAGTAGAACAAAGCAGTGAACACCTCGGCCCCGCCCCCCGCATCTCATTACCAAGTAGAACATCCATCCATTTTCTCCCGCTTATCCGTTTCCGGGTGGCGGGGGTGGCAGTCTGAGCACTGTCACCCAGATCACATTGCACCGATTAAGAACCTTCCTGCAGGTGGTGAGCCCAGCCGTGGGATACGAACCCACGACCCTGAGTCTCATGCTCTACCTAATGAGCTAGCCGGGACCCAAGTAGAACAATATAGTGAAAACCTCGGCCCCGCCCCTGCATCTCATTACCAAGTAGAACATAAAGTGAGCACCTCGGACCCGCCCCCTGCATCTCATTAACCAGTAGACCAATAAAGTGAAAACCTTGGCCCCACCCCTGCATCTCATTAACAAGTAGTGTACTGTTCTCTCTATGTGTTATACTGCTGCAGTGTTTATATAGATGAAACAGCCAGACAAACTCTTTTGATAGCCAGGGAAGTGAGCAGGCTTGCTCCTTTAATGACTCGTTCCTGGTAAGTCAGTGAAATTCAAACACAGTGAAACTAAAAAAGTAAAGACACAGAATCTCTGTTACAAAGATACAAAGCTGGTACACAGGTAAACATGCAGATAAACATGACTAAACTAGCACACAACAAAAACTAGCACATATAACTGTCATAAACTGCCTACCTCAGTACATATGCTAACTAGCGCGAATGCTAATTAGCGCTCATGCCAACAAATACTCTAAGTCATTGCCATACGAGGCCGACACACAACTTACAGTTATTGCCTCCTGATGGATTGCACACATAAAAACTGAAGAAAAAGGATGTTCAGAAGGAATCACACCAATGACTCCGAGCTTTACTTGTTACTTCCGGTGAATCACTTCCTGTGTCATAGTAAAGGCGCTAATTTAAAGATGGACAATAAACAACATAAAATACATTCTGAAGAACAGGAAGTCTGAACCTAGCAATTTCCAATCTAATTATTAAACATTTATTATTGAAGGTTGAACAAGTAGAACAACAAAGTGAATACCTCAGCCCCCCCCCCCCCCCCCCCCCCCCCCCTATATCTCATTAACCAGTAGAACAATACAGTGAGCAACTCGGCCCCGCCCCCTGCATCTCATTACCAAGTAGAACAAAGCTGTGAACACCTCGGCCCCGCATCTCATTAACCAGTAGAACGAAGCAGTGAACACCTCGGCCCCTCCCCCCGCATCTCATTACCAAGAAGAACAAAGCTGTGAACACCTCAGCCCCGCATCTCATTAACCAGTAGAACAAAGCAGTGAACACCTTGGCCCCGCCCCCCGCATCTCATTACCAAGTAGATCAAAGCTTTGAACATCTAGGCCCCGCATCTCATTACCAAACAGAACAATATAATGGACACCTCGGCCATGCCCCCTGCATCTACTTAACCAGTAGAACAAAGCAGTGAACACCTCGGCCCCGCATCTCATTAACCAGTAGAACAAAGCAGTCAAAACACCTCGGCCCCGCCCCCCGCATCTCATTACCAAGTAGAACAAAGCAGTGAACACCTCGGCCCCGCATCTCATTACCAAGTAGAACAAAGCTGTGAACACCTCGGCCCCGAATCTCATTAACCAGTTGAACAAAGCAGTGAAGACCTTGGCCCCGCATCTCATTAACCAGTAGAACAAAGCAGTAAAAACATTGGCCCCGCCCCCGCATCTCATTACCAAGCAGAACAATATAATGGACACCTCGGCCCTGCCCCTTTCATCTACTTAACCAGTAGAACAAAGCAGTGAACACCTCGGCCCCGCATCTCATTACCAAGCAGAACAAAGCAGTGAACACCTCGGCCCCGCATCTCATTAACCAGTTGAACAAAGCAGTGAACACCTCGGCCCTGCATCTCATTAACCAGTAGAAAAAAGCAGTGAACACCTCGACCCCGCTCCCCGCATCTCATTAACCAGTAGAACAAAGTAGTGAAGACCTCGGCCCCGCATCTCATTAACCAGTAGAACAAAGCAGTGAACACCTCGGCCCCGCATCTCATTAAGAACCTTCCGGCAGGTGGTGAGCCCAGGCGTGGGACACGAACCCACTACCCTTAGATTGTGAGTCTCATGCTCTACCAACTGAGCTAGCCGGGCCCCAAGTAGAACAATATAGTGAAAACCTCGGCCCCGCCCCTGCATCTCATTACCAAGTAGACCAATAAAGTGGACATCTCGGACCCGACCCTTGCATCTCATTACCAAGTAGAACATATAGTGAGCACCTCGGCCCCGCCCCCTGCATCTCATTAACCAGTAGACCAATAAAGTGAAAACCTTGGCCCCACCCCTGCATCTCATTAACAAGTAGTGTACTGTTCTCTCTATGTGTTATACTGCTGCAGTGTTGACATAGATGAAACAGCCAGACAAAATCTTTTGATAGCCAGGGAAGTGAGCAGCCTTGCTCCTTTAATGACTGGTAAGTCAGTGAAATTCAAACACAGTGAAACTAAAAAAGTAAAGACACAGAATCTCTGTTACAAAGATACAAAGCTGGTACAGGTAAACATGCAGATAAACATGACTAAACTAGCACATAACAAAAACTAGCACATATAACTGTCATAAACTGCCTACCTCAGTACATATGCTAACTAGCGCGAATACTCATGGCTTTGGCTTCGCGAACGACTATTCATGTTTTTGGAGGAAACCCACCCACATATGGGGAGAACATGGAAACTCCACACTGAAAGGCCTGGCTGGTACTTGAACTCATGACCTCCTTCCTGTGAGGTGACACTGCTAACTACTGCTGCACTGTGCAGCATTGATGTAAAATCTACAATCACATAGGAAATGGACACAATTACTATACATGTTATGGCCGCGGGACCTGAACTATGCAAGTTAGGGTCATTCCAATGAAGAGTGAGGACAGTGAAGTTGAGGATGAGAGTAACAGTGTGGAAATTAAACTAATCATACTTTATTAACTTCCTTTGAAAATACTTTTTTCCCACGCTGAACAATCCTATTTATCGAATGTACATTAGTGCACTCCAGGGAGCTGATGGGGGTCAAGACCCACAGTGGCAGCCTGTCAGCTGTGGGATTCTAACTAACGAATTCCCAAACGCAAGTCCGCTTCTCTAACCACTTGGTCACCTCTGCCCCAGAGTCAGGTCAGAGAGCCAATTAAAAGATCATGTGATCCCCAGAGGTCAAAATATTATGGAAATAATAAATCTGAAGATGTACCTTCCATACCAGAGCCTGGTATTCCACACCTCCTCAAATGGAGATCAGCCACAAGTGAAACTCCAGTGAAGTACCATGGTGTACATGGATTACCATAGAGAGATATGTGACATGAATAAAGCCAACCGAGTGTCCCAGGTAGCTGACACTGTGAATCTGAACAGATAGGATGCTATCAAGAAAAAACTGCACTTCAATCACAATGGAGCAGGAACAGAGGCTCATCCAGATCCACTGAACAAAACCTGACCACTGGTAGATCATCTCACAGGATCAATCAGATCTACTGTACAAGATCCAGACACTGGTAGATCATCTCACAGGATCAACCGGATCTACTGTACAAGATCCAGACACTGGTAGATCATCTCACAGGATCAACTGGATCTACTGTACTAGATCCAGACACTGGTAGATCATCTCACAGGATCAACCGGATCTACTGTACAAGAGCCAGACACTGGTAGATCATCTCACAGGATCAACCAGATCCACTTATAGATCTGACCTCAAAGTTGAAAACCATTCTAATGAGTGAGAAGCTTGCTGTAGATCGACAGATGGTCCCATCAAGCTGAAGTGAAACCTTCCAGCTAAACCATAGAAATGGGGTCACAAAAAACTTGTCTTGGCCAGGTCCACACAACTTTGAGATGCACACAGGGAGAGTTGTTCAACCCCCTGAGCTGCCAGTTGTTAGAGCAAGTGGAAACGTTGTCCGTCAGCTGGTCATGCCAATATTCATCTGTTTCATCTGAGTCTCTCTGGTTGTGTCTCTGTTCTTTGCCAGATTGTCATTGCACTCTATCTTTTTGAGATACTGTACGCTTCAGTTTCTTCCCCTCATTTTTCCCATACCTTTGTATTACTGAATGGTGTTTTTGGTGACTATCCCCCTGGTTTGTGTTTTTCTGGATACTTCTGCCTGTACTTGAATATATTTATAATATATTTTCTAATCTCTGATTTCCTGTTTGGGTCTGTTTTGGGGTTCTCAAGCAGCCTTGACACAATTGTAGGTGTTCCCCTTTAACCTGAATATGATATTACAACCTCAGGATGGAACTTCCCTTTACAGCCAAGACCGACAACTTTTTCTCAACTGCTGTACATCCCATAGTTATACTCCAATCCCACATCTCACTATGAGAGGGCAGTAGTGGCTGGTGATAAATTTCTTAGGTGGGGCTCTCCAATATTATTCAAGTTCAGCCAATGTCAACTTCATTTAAATATTGTGCATTTATAAACCACATTACAACAATCTTGACTTTTTTAGATCATAAACAAATACAATTATACTCTTCATTAGTCCCTTTTAGAAAATGAATGTGTTTTGGGGCTGGTTTACTTGAAATGACAGATAGTTTAGGAATAACTAAAGCTAACCTCACTTATTTTTTCCCACAGTACATCAATCCATCTTTCAAAGCATTTTACGATTGTACTTCAAAAGAGACTTGCAAAATAAACTGTGCTGTTTTGCGCTTTATTACCTGTCACAACTTGCAAAATTCGGAACATATTTCTGTTTGTGTACATTTAAAAATAACCATAATGGAGAAAGTTGAACCTGACCTGCAGCTTTTCGGGCAAATTTCTCCTTTCACACGGTGAAAGAGATGTAACACAGTTAATAATCAGAGACTTGCCACATGTTATCTTCATTGCTACATCTCATAGAAACACGCGAGAACAACCAAACTTTAAACCAATCATCGAGCAAGTCTGGTGATGGGTGAATAAAAAAGTGGCCTAAGTGTCAGACATCAAATGACGCTGATCGGTTTAATTTTATGTTAGTCACTCATGTTGTTAAAATGGTGAAACCGTGACGAAACCCCGCCTCCTCTGGGCAATCTCTGGAGTGCCCAAGCTGCTCAAACGCACACACACCCTGGCGCCCTCTATTGGCCAGCCGCCACTGAGAGTGACGTCATTTGTTAGCCTGCAAGATTTTAGAAAACAATGTAATAGAGTTGTCAAGTGATTTTATGGTGACATGATGAGTGATAAAGAACCCAGAACATATGCGGTGCTAATGTCCATCTGCCCTACTTCCAAATTATTATTATCTTTTGTCAGCCATGACTTCTTCCGTCACCCAACATTATGCTCATTTTGCTCTCTCTTCACCCTACTTGAGACCTCAGTAATGGGAAAATACCTCATAGGTGAGCATCTCCTGCAGTACTCTTCTTCTGATCGTCTCAACGTTATGTTGACCTGCAGCACATGTCTGTGCAATGCATGGAAACAATTTGTTTTAAATTTGCAAAAAATCGTGCAGCCCTATAATGTCGGTGGTTGTCCAAGAATAGATTTTTGAGACAGTTTAAAGGACACTGTATAAGGCGCAGCCTTCAAATCTTTCAGCCATTTCATATTGTTTTCCATCCAATTCTGTTTATGTTGCTGTGAATCAGCGCTATTAAAGGTCATCGGCAAGAAAGGATTACTTGGTGAGTAGAATGATGAGCCGATGTGAGGTGACTTTGTATTCTGGTCTTGGAAAATGATCAAAACTATGTGATAAACTATGGAAATACTCAACTCAATATAAACTCTTCCATTCCTTCTTTTGGTGTGTGCATGGCTTGAGTGTAAAGAGAATCTTAAAGCAAACACAAAGAAAAACCTCTGTCCTTTAGCAACACACACACAAAAATCTAGGAAAATAGTAGAATTCAGAGGAGGTGTTGGACATCACATTTAACTCCTCACAGAACCAAGAAGAAGATATGAAGGTTCATACTTCAGCATCTAGTGTCATCGGCATATGCAACAAATTTTCTCCATGTCCCCATTTAGACTCTGAACAAATGTATTGTCAGAGTGATCGATAACAGCTGCTGCAGAGCAGCCCCCTTTTGTTTCCACATGGAGAATTGCCCTAACTACCAATTTTAATATGTAAACGTCAGCATGGATGGATTTTTAATCCAGAGCTGCCGGGGTGGTGGAGGGAGGTCCCAGCATCAATCATGTCAGAGAGTTGAAGGAGAGCAGGCGTGACAAATGACCGGGCCCACCATCAGCTCTTAGGCCCAGAATCTTCGATTGCAGAAACAGAGAAGCAGTCATTTATACACTGCAGCACAGCATGGAAGGGACAGGCATCCGTCCCTCTTATTATGAATGCTGCTGCAGTGTGGGATTCTATCAGTGTTAGTAAATTATTTTTGCTGAGCTTTATCAATGTTATGGGCATTGTGGCACACAGCTCCGTCTGTACCTTTCATCAGCACACTAGTTTCTTTGCTGAGGACGTCAATAAATGCATCAATGCTGCATCTGTTTTAAAGTTGGTGTTCCTGCTGCTGCTGCAAGATAATGTCTTCCCACTTTCAGAGTGAGGACATATCACAAATGTGAGAAAAGAATCATTCAGACACAGGTAGGAAGTGTTTTCTCGAGGCAAACTCATCAAATTCATATCAGAGTGAGATGGATTAAACAAAGAAGCATTGACCAGACTCAAGCTTTTACTCAGTATGAGGACAAATGCATGAGATTGTCTTCAAGCATATCTGATGAGTTTAATCTTCCCCGACCGAGATGTAAAAGCTGTTTGTTATTTTCTGACAAAATTATGCTTTAAATAAATGAAAGCATTTCATGATGCTTTGCTCCACGATCATTTGTCAGTGAGGTGAGCAGCCTTCAGTTCATAGTATCATGCTGTATTGACTATATAGATTGTTCAGTGTTATATGCTGTTATTAAGTGAAATGAAATGGTGAATGTCATTTCCATTGATTTGGTTGAAGGTCTATGAGGTCTAGACCCTAAGAAGGTTTATGGGGTCTAGAGGGTCGACAGTCTAGAAAGAGCTAGTGGGTCTATGAGGTCTAGAGGTTCTAGAAGAATCTAGAGGGTCTACAGCAGGGGTCTTCAAACTGGGGCCTTGGGGGCCGGTGTCCTGCTGGTTTTAGCTCTCTCCCAGATTCAGCACACCTCGATCTAATGATGATGTCATCATCAAGCTTGTAAAAAAGCCCAATAATGAGCCCCTCAAACTGGGAGAGACCTAAACCTTGCAGGACTCTGGCTCTCGAGGCTCAGATTTGAAGACCCCTGGTCTAGAGGGTTGACAGTCTAGAAATATTTAGATCGATGGGGTCTAGATGTTCTATCGGGTCATTACGGTCTAGGACCTAGAGGTTCTAAAAGGATCTGGAGATATAATGTAACCCACATCCACAGAAACTTACAAAGACATGTCAAAATGTCTCAATAAAGCCTCTTAGTAAGAAAACTACAAAATGAATCGGTGATGAATACTAAGAGTCCCTTTAAAAATGCTGAAAAAAAGTGTCAATCTGTTGTCATAACCTGGCTCAGTGCCATGACAAATACATATTCATTCCTGCTCAAATTCAGATAAATTCAATAGAAGCCAAACAAGCAGGGTATGATAGCCTCTGTCTTCAGTAATTAAGAGTGGGGGATGTTGAAGAATGATGCATGTGACTAAATCGAGATGCCAGCACCAGGACAGCTGTGGAGAAGATGAGCTGTCCCCTCACTGCACGGGAAGAGGGCGGAGGGGGTTGGGTGGGGGGCATTTATGGTCTTGGTGAAGGACCAGGTCCATCTTAAAGAAAATAACTATTAATTTTGGGGGAAATTTGGAGAAAGGGAAGGTTCCCATACTGGGAATTGAACACGGCCCACCTGGAATCCTAACTGCTAGACCCAATGGGACATCTATGACATCCAACTGAAGAGGAACAATGACCAGTAGTCATACTCCAGTGTAGACTGCTGTCACCTTCAAGACTTTCTGTCTTTTGCATCTTTCCACCAAATAACTACAATAAATCCCAAGTTTGAAACACTCCATTGGGACACAACACAGGAATCCATTGACATTTCTGCCAGCCCTTTACATGAAGACACCACAGACATGTTTCATTTTTAATCCATTTCATACTATTTTATTAGTCTGTTGGGATTTCTAAAACTTTCTGTGAAAATGAAAAGCAGAGCTGCAGTGAGTATTGGTCCTTTTAAAAACCATTCAGTACGTTACGGTGTTACACACATTCAACACATTCACACAGCGTGAAGTACTACATGAATCCCACACCTATCAGACGTACAGTACATGTTTAAAGTATAATCTCTATCCGGCTGAATTTTCCAGTGAACGTGACTGTCAAAACCAAGGCTCAACTTTCCAGAGAACTGATCAACTGACGTGGACATTCTGAAATTTTATTCTAAAGTTGTCTAATGTTTTTCTTTTTTGTTGCCTACATGTGTTTTTGTGTGTGTGTGTGTGTGTGTGTGTGTGTGTGTGTGTGTGTGTGTGTGTGTGTGTGTGTGTGTGTGTGTGTGTGTGTGTGTGTGTGTGTGTGTGTGTGTGTGTGTGTGTGTGTGTGTGTGTGTGTGTGTTGTAGCCTTACTTCTACAATTGAAGACTTCAATTAGATTTGTTGGGGCAGATGTAGGAAAAGGTTGAACCTTGTGAAATATCGAACACATTGACACATTAAGTTCAATAACATGTGGCCTTCAAAGGTTTGTTTGCAACCTGCTGCTTCCATGGAGCCCATGCACCTCACCATAAAGCACTCTTTCATTTGTTTTTCTCAACAAAGATCTAACGACTTGTTGGAAAGCTTGTGAGATTCTCCATAAAAAGTGTTTTTCTCTTCAGTGAACTGTTTTGGTTGGAGGGTTTAAATCACATCAGTTTGGCCTCTGACTGTGTTCACTATGAGCAGGTCAGCTTCATACTGGGAGGTGTACTGCAGAGATTTGTTAGAAATTGAGCAATTTTCCTGTTTTAGTCAGAACTGACCACCTCCACTTCACTGCAGTGCATTCTATTACACAATCCCCAACAGTCTTTTTTTGTTACTTTTGGATAGGTTTGGAAATCTATCCTGGAGAGCACACAAAGCTTATCTTTTCAGCACTGCTGTAGGATATAATTTCCTTCTACCCAGTTCAACATTGAGTAAAACCCTCACTGCTATCGCTGATCTCAATATGATCCTCATACTTCCCACCAAAGCTTGTTGGAGGTAACTCCTGACAGGATTGTACTTCAGTCTGTTTTGCAAGAGATTTACTAAACTTACACTATGATTGACACTGAGTATTACATGCCTATGACCCTGTTGACACGAGAACAATTTGCAGGAAGCAGTTTTTCGGTTCAGTTTCTTCTTCTCCAGATGGATGGATGGATAAAATATGACATAGTCTAAATTGCCAACTTGATTTTTTTCTTGTGAATTTGTTTGATTGCTTTTGAAAATTCTTCCACTAACTGTAACACCTTACGTCTGTAATTCATTGCACAGATTACGTGTTATCAAATATCTCTATTTAAATATGAACAATTCAAACGCCTCAGGAACTCAAAGACTAGCAAGGAATAAACTGACTTGATGCCTTGAACACAAATAAAGATTTAAATATGAAATCAGCCCACAAACAAAAACAGTGAAAGTAGAGGAGCAGAATGTGTGTGTTTGTCCAGCTGTGGACCATAACACAGTCTGCTGAAGCGTCTCCTGGGGGCCGTACACATGCCTCATTACTTTATATGCATACTGGGCTGTGCAGAAACACTTATATTACTGAACATGATAGTGTAAACTCACTAAATGCCCTCCGCTCGCATCTTTTATCTCAGCGTGAAACAAAGCTAAGGGCATCTATCTCCCTGTCAGTTGCTAAGTTTATTTCTGCCTGACGGCAGCAAAATGACTTGTGCAGGTTTCAGTTAGGTCAACTTATTGTCAAAGAACAGAAAATTAATGCACAAACGGCCGAGCAATTACCCGGTCGTTCCTGCTCTTACTCCTTTCCTCCCCTTCGAGTGGGCGTCTTTCTTTCCACGCTTCCTCAAGACCAATCAACATATGGTGGCTCTCTTTGAGAATGAGGCCAAGTGTTCTGCAACACACACACACGCACGCACGCACGCACGCACGCACGCACGCACGCACGCACGCACGCACGCACGCACGCACACACACACACACACACGCAGTCTTACGATGTGTTGGTGAAATGAAAGCAGAAGACGGAGAGGACAAGAAAGCCTCGGTAACCTATTTGCAAGGTAAATGCAGCCTCGTTACACGGAGAAGTACGAAAAGCAGCGCCTCGGCTGCACGTCACATGAAAAGCTTCCATTGTTCCTTCTCTACATGAAGACACTCTGTTTCTCCATTGTGGAAATAATAAAGAAGAGAACCCTTGTTCTGTGAGCCTTTCATTTCAACAAAAGACAAACAGTGTCTGATTCACTGTCTTATTCATCCGAGCCTGTCGCGCAGCTCTGCAGAGGGAGACAGGGAAGAGAAACCATCACCTGCTGAAATATGTGATGCGGCTTTGAACTAATCAGGTAGAAGGAATCTTTTGAATTTGGCATTATTATCATTTTCTCCGGGTGTGTCATGTCAAACAGATTCACACAGCAGATAGAGTTGAAGAGAGATGAGAAAGATAAAGCACTTCTTTATTATTTAAACATTATGTTTGTCTTGTTCTGGTAATTATCCACATTACAGCCTCATGTTTCTTTATGCTGGAGTGGCTCGTCTTCATAATAGGACTGTCACACTCCTCCAAATGAGAGAACAAGTCAAGAGAATCGTGACTGTCAGGTGGATCATGTAGATACGTGTAAGGTAGAGGCAGCAACATGCCACGTTGTTCAATTTGTTTACACATATAACACTTTGTAATTTCACTAATTGTTTAATTGGAGTACACACATCTATTACAAGACAGGAGGAAATTGAAACATGTCTGTGTATATTGTTAATAGGAAAGTTGTAGCAGTCATAAGCTATAAAGATGTGCTTAATAACACACAGGGTTGGGGTTTTATATGGAGTCTTACTATAGATACATTAGTACAAGTAGAAGTTCTTAACTAACATGTTGCCATGTGCACACATCTAGAGTCTGCTGAGAATCTCCAGCTGTTTGGTACCCTGTGTTGGATAAAGCGGTATTGAAGATACAATCATGTGAAGTGACACTATCTGCTGTTCCTTCTAAACTGATTTCTATAATCTGAAGTGATTTCTGTATTGTATGGAGCCACAGAGTCCGAGGTCAGCAAAAACACAAGCCCATGTATAATGTAAATGAAATGACAAAGCAATGGTGTCTGGCCTCCGGCCCATAGTGTACTCTGTCTTCCTCCAGTGATGGATGGGACAGGGTCCACAGAAGAAGACTGAGGCAAAAGAAGGAAAGAAGGAAGGATTGATGCATGGATGGATGGATGGATGGATGGATGGATGGATGGATGGATGGATGGATGGATGGATGGAAGGACGGATGGATGATGGATGGATGGACGGACGGACGGACGGACATGCTATAGGTAAACTAGATCAACATGTACCTGTAAATGTACATGATGGCAAGGTGACCTCTCTCTCTCTCTCTCTCTCTCTCTCTCTCTCTCTCTCTCTCTCTCTCTCTCTCAATGTCTCCTCCCTCAGTCTTTCCTGTGAGTCATATACGTTTTTTCTCAGTGACACAGATGGACAGATGAAGCTCCAGACAGGCCGCCGTGTGTTCTCTGATCTGACCTTTGGTTCATTTTCTCACCCCGGCCAACTGCCGTGTGTGTGTGTGTGTGTGTGTGTGTGTGTGTGTGTGTGTGTGTGTGTGTGTGTGTGTGTGTGTGTGTGTGTGACTAACAGCTGCTGTATGCGCTGCTTGTTTCACGTCAACTCCATTTCATTTAACATGTGTTTTCCTGAATTTGTGTCTGTATTTCCACATGACTCTCCAGTTGAGGAGCAGGTTCAGAGTTGGTGAATAATCAGAACGTTACGTGTCCCTTCACGGCTCATCACCAGGTTCGATACAAGAGGTCTGTACCAGCTTATGTTTTATATCTTTCCAACAAACAGAACTCATCTGAAAAATGCAAAACATGTCCAACCTTGAACACGTGGAGAGTATAGTATATAAACGTCTACTTCAACGTGTTAGTTATCAGTTGTTCTGCCCATATTAAACATCCAGGTACACCAGCATCATTGGTAGTGAAAGAAAATGAGGATTTTCTTTTTTTGGATTCATTCTTAGTTAGTTTTCCGATAGATGCAAACTCACCACTCATTTATTAGCTGCAGTGAAAGGCAGCAGGCAGGTGACGCAGGATTTAGTTCACAAACTATGAAAGTATCTGACTTTGAGAAGCAGCTGCAGATGGCTGGAAGCCCTGTGCAGGTTGCAGAGCCTTGATGTAGACAGAGCAGTTGGCTCCAGAGCAGGACCGGCAGACAACAATATGTCAGACACGAGGACAGGATGTGCCCATACATTAGGAAAAAATGTGTAAAACTGAAAAGTAATTTATTTTCAAAGCTCCGAAGTACAAATTACAGCCATCTCTTGCTGCAGTCATAATGTGTTCACCAAATACAGATTGCTGTGGTTTTCAAATGAGAACTTAATGTGAAGTGACAACATGGCCTCAAGCCTTCCAGAAATGTCTTCTGGTTGCAGATCGTGTGACCACTGATCCGTGAACAGAACAAGCACACAAATCTTATTGTTTAATGGAAATGCAAGCATTTCTTGCTCATGTATGGCATGTATCTTATTCAGGTCTGTGCTTCACATGGAATAAATCAGTGATTATCTTACAATGAAAAATGTAGCAATAGTTAACCCATTTTAACTGTTAAAACTCAGTTGGCCCTTTTCCACCGAGCTGGTTCCAGTGCTAGTTGAGATCCAGAGGCTGACTCAGCATCAGTTCTTTGTGTTTCTGGCTCCAGGCTCTTAGAGAGCACCAACTCTTGGCTGGTCCAGACTTAAGACCGGTCAAAATGCAGAACTGCCATCTTTCTAACAGCTGAGTGTCTTATCAATGAATAGACGCAAGGTGAAAGCAGGAGGGGACTGAAGCTGAGACCAGAGCTTCCTGGCACTGTGGTCTGCAACCGAGTTGCAAAATAAGTTCTAGGGAGTGTCTCAGACCAAGCATGTGTTGAAGGAGTTATAGTAAGAGACGCTGCAGCAGGATACCACCTGATCCTCAGATAAATGAAGAAGTTTAAAAAAAGACTAAATTTCTTTGCACATAGGCGAGAATAAAGATAAACAAAACTATGTCTTTTTAGCAAACTGAACATATTTTGAAAGATTTGTTTACAGGACCGGGTCTTGAACCCGGGTCTGTGGGAGGAAGCCAGAAGCACCGAACTAGCACCTGGTTCTTCTTAGTGGAGAACGTATCACTGTGTTTACAATGTAGCATATTACTAGAGGTCAGCACATAGAACCATAATAAAATGCAGAGAATTGAATTGCCACCATGGAGCCAGACTGGCACCAGCTCAGAGCCAGTACAGGTCTGAGCTGAGGACAGAAGGCAGACGTAGAAAGGATTATTATTGCAAAAACACATCATCGGTAGGGTAAAACTAACCTTTCTCACGACGGTCTAAATTCAGCTCACGTTCTCTATTAGTGGGTGAACAATCCAATGCTCTTTGAGTTCTGCTTCACAATGATAGGAAGATCGGACATCGAAGGATCAAAAACAACGTCGCTATGAAGGCTTGGCCGCCACAAGCCAGTTATCTCTGTGGTAACTTTTCTGACACCTCCTGCTTAAAACCCCCAAAATCAGAAGGCTCACCCAAAGACGTCCACATCAGTGGGTTCAAATAGCAAACGTCTTCCTCTTCTCACTTCAGCCCCGAGGAGCTCCGGGATGAAATGGAATAATCAAGATTCACTAGAGCAGCACTTCAAAAGAGCTGCGCACCAAAGAAGGTTCTAGCTGGGACAAGTACTTCTGCAGAACAAGAGAAGAATCACACAGAAGTGCCTCGCCCATCCCTTTTTAAAAGTAAATGTCTGTGTTTGACACGTTCTCTTGGAACTGAGGTCATGTTTAATCTTCTTTTACTCTTTATAGCATCTTTATTGTCATTGTTAATGAACCACATGATCAAACTTTTAAAGCACCAAGACCTGATCTATTAACGATTTCCATGCAAACACGTGTGCAAAGTGAAGTACTGACAGGGTGCTCCGCACACTGAGGCTGACAGACATGCAGCATAACACACAAAATGCAAAATGAGAAGTGTTTATGCTAATAAGTTCACACATCAACTTTTATTTTAAGATATTGTCTGTGTTGTACCCTTTCTTAGGTTTTATGATCTCCTCTGAATCTCTTCAGATGTATGGTAATGCTCTGATAACTTTAATAACTTCCTTCAAATTTTCAGTTTGTGTTTGTGGAGGTCCAATGATTCAATGGACGATACAAAGAATCGATGAAGCAATACTGATTCCAGCAGATCGGAGACGTGTGAACAGGCCTGACACATGCAACACTCTCCTCTCCATACTTCTGATTGGGTTCTCTGATTGTTATTCTTAGTTGATCACTTGGAAAACCTTTCACCAACTGAAAGCAAAATTGACATGTGTGAACATGCGAAACTCTTCATCCAACACAAATCTGCACCTGCACGGAGAGCTACTGAGCGAAAGACGGGAGAAAAAAACGGAGTGATGCAGCTTTTCTTTTTCTTTTCTCCTAAACAAAAGAATGGTCCAGACTCAGTTTTGATGATTCAGTGTCTTTAAGGTAAACTTTACATCATTAAACAATGAAGGCCAAATGTTTGTTGAGGCTCAGGTCAGTTTGACAGTAAAACTTTATGTGTTTACCTCCAATATAACCAAACTCAGCAGAGACAATGCAACTTTCTAGACTCATTTGTCGGATGACACTATAATAAGGATATTAATCAGCAGCAGATGTCTGAGCATGGCTGTAGGTTAATGAGCTCTCTCATATATATTCATTTTTCAATTTTGCTCAGTCGCACAGACACACAAACAGACAGATATTGATGGGAGCAGCAACACTGTAGTTTCAGCTCTATAAAAACGCAATGCTGACGACCACAAGGAGCATGAGGGCATCGAAAGGGACATTAAAGCAGGGTGTGTGGAGCAGCGTTTACTGCCAGCCCACATTTTAAAATATGATCTCATGTCATGAAAAACACCACCACCTTCTGAAACGTTAATATATCACACATACAGCGTTACACCCCATCAACAAAACCAAACACATTTGTAACATACTCACATTTCCTGCAACGTTTTGTTAAGTAACCAAAACTAGACTTTGAAAAAGATTTTGACATTTAGAAAGTGTCTCGTCCCTCCCTCCACCCCGGCCTCCTCCTCCACACACACTCTGTGGTTTCTCAGTTCTGGTTCAGGTCATTCTGTGTCTTCATATGATCCTGCACAGACTAGATCACCCTCTTGTACAGTTCTGTTATATGCAGGGAATTATTTTACTTGTTGTCTCTGTATCCCTCCCCTAACACCTTTACAAGCTGCAGTTATTTCATGTTGGAAGGCAGAAATTCCCCGGACGTTGTTCTTTGTTTTCCACAACCCCACTTAGCAGTGTAGATTATATTCTGCACTGAGGAGAAGAAAAAATTCGTCTTTGTTTGTTTTTGAGGACGTGCGAATTACGGATTGTCTGCATGACACTCCCTACGAACGTCTTTACTCCAGTGACCAGGGCTAATCTGAGTTCATCAGAAGTGTAGAAGCTCAGTGAAATCCTGAAAAAGGAGAAGCGGATTCAGGACACATGGACAAGAAATTGCAAAATAATGATCAAACTTAAATGGCACACCAGAACAGTCAGGGATATTAAAGAGCTGGATCAACACAAATATAAAGGATGAATCACAAGATGAAGAGGTGGAACAATGGGGAAATGTCAAATATTTCTTGCTATGACACATATGTATTCAGAAGTACTGCTAGTGAATGACAAATATGGTAAATTTTAAGTCCTTGGACTTTCAAGACCACTCGCAATCTCAAGGTAGCGGGTTCATGTCCCACGCCGGGCGCCACCTTCCCGTGGGCTCACCACCCGCAGGAAGATTCTAAATCGGTGCAATGTGATCTGGGTGACAGTGCTCAGACTGCCACCCCCACCACCCGGAAATGGATAAGCGGGAGAAAATGGATGGATGGATGGTCTTTCAAGACTGTAAACATTGATCCAGAGACCCACTTCGACCAGAACACTGACAACAACTGTGATTATTATTCTGAAGATCAGTTTAATTCCAATGTGACCATGGAGGGGTTTTCAGTGAGTCACTTTAATAGCAGGAGTGTGTACTTTAACCTCTCCAAACTTAAAGATTACCTTCAACACAAGTTTATAATAATAGCAAATTCAGCAACTTGGTTGACTGACAAGGATCTACAGGATGGATTAGAAGGTGATGAAATGTTTTCGCAAGACAGAGGAAATAAAAGGGGAGGGGGTGTTGCCCTTTTTGTAAAGCAGGCTTTAAAATGCAAAGTCATTGGTAATATGACCATGGCTATTGATAATTTAATGGAACGTATAACCATTGAAATTGAGGATGAAAGATCGAAAAATGTGGTAATTAGCAGTATTTATAGAACACCAAGGTCGTGTGTTGATCAGTATTGTCAACAGACAATACCCTTATTAATGCTACATATATTATTTACAGTTATCACACTGATCCAAACGCTTTCCAACTGTTGTTAGATTAAACCAGCCTGAGCAGCTCGATCTAGAGTCTAGACATTAACATGATTTTCAAGCAGGAACATAAATTAACAAAGAAGCAACAACGAAAGAAGAACATGATTTTGATAGTTGAACGAATGATGGCGGAAAAGAAGAAACATCAGCAACACACCTCATGAGGAGTGGAAATGTGTGTGTGTGTGTGTGTGTGTGTGTGTGTGTGTGTGTGTGTGTGTGTGTGTGTGTGTGTGTGTGACTAGCTGAAATTCAGGACCAAGGCTGATTTGGGGAACTATAGTTTGAATACGATGTTGTTGGACCCCGGACACCGATGTGAAACTGTTGAAAAATGGTATACCGTAGTTTGGGACCTTTAAGTGCTCATTCTTATTTGTTTCTTTTCTTTACACTAGTTATTTAAAATAAAGATCCGTCAGATTGTTTAGTTTTGTTTGATATCCCCACCTCAGAAGAACTCCCAAACAATTGGGATCGTTTTGTGACGAATATTCATGTTGCTTCAACAGTTGCTAAACCTGACTTTTAGGGTGATTGTTAATGTGGCCATAGCCTCCTGACTAAGAGGAAAAAAAATATTATCCAATCACAATTCTTTTTAAATTCCCCAACCTTTGTAAGGTAATTAGAACACCTAAAAAAAAATTTGGGAAAAAAACTTTTTATTTTTAGCATATCAGGTGTCCACTACAGTGGACATCGGAACGCCATACATGTGAAACTGAACCTTGATAGCAACCAGTTTGTCCCCGAGAAAATATCAAAACGTCAACATGAAAAGGACTTTAACAGCCACATAACTGTCCATCATCACCTTTGCTTTGTTTTCTTGAGATCTACTGTGCTTATTTGCTGTGATACTTCATAAGCAATTCCCCTTCTTGGAAACATAAAGGAACACATAAAGGAATACCTTGCACTTTGTGCACATCACATATGTTTTGCTCTTGCAGCCAGACCTGCGACACCTTGATGCATGTGTTTCATCTTCCATCTCTGGCAGATGGGTGGCGCCATAATGTCTCACAGCTACATTTGGCTGCGGTGTCCACTTTTGACGTGGTGGAGTGTAGTCATCTTCGCTGTCATTTGCGGTTCCTGATTGGGCCCAAGTGATCAACTCTTCACCAAAGGAGCAGTTTGAAGTCAAGGTACTTCAGTGGTTCCTTCCCCAGAGACTGGGGGTCACTCTTATATTGAAGCCTTGAGTTGGTGATTGCCAGGTCAAAAAGTGGAAAACTGTATGCACTGTCCATTACCGTGTGTGAGGGGCCATCCTGTAGAAACTTAACATTCGGTCAACCATGTTGGTGTTGTACTCAGCAATTGCCAGTGGCCTTGACACTGGGACAAACCTTTTGTCTTTCTTGGACCATCTTCTGCGTGTGTCCTGAGGTTCAATGCCATAAGCAGAAGATGCCAAGACGACGGTTCTTTTGTCCAACCACTTGATGAGTCGGCCAGTGAATGGAACCATTTGCTAAAACGCCGCCTCGTGTGGATGATCGGCCAAATAAGGTGTGTTTATGTGAACTGGTGTTCTTGTGTGGCGGGCCCCTGAGACTACTAATGAAATCCCCGCTGTCCATTTCTCTTCCTCATCCGAGTGATGCTGATCATTTTTCAGCTGTTTGATGATAAGAAATAAGCTGAATTCTTCTCGATCACAAACAGAACCCGTTTACTGTGGGTGGAAAGACGTTACTAATAGAAAACTATCAATTTAATTCACCGTAGCTTGTGTTTCCACCATGTGAGTGCTCTGTGCCCTTAATCACAATCACCCATTCAAATACACTCACATGACATGTAAGCTGAAGTACTTGGACTCCCCCCTAAAATCACATGTTTTTGATGATACAAAAAATGATGGACTGTGATGAAAGCTTTCAGCTTGTAAACACAAAGAATGTGATTCTGACTCTCATCAGATGACACAAGAGGCGCAGCCTTCATTGTGTACTGTATGTGTTTGTGTTGTGTAGAATAATGATTTTGGAGGACAATCAACATTTTCAAATATGAATAAATCATATGTCGCCCATAAAGAACAATATGCATTTAGAATGCATTTACACTAACATAATAAAGCCGTTAATTAATAGACTGTGCCCCTGAAAATAAATCAAAGTTTATGTTACAGTAGGATTTTATCTGTTCGACTCCTTTGTGTCTTTTATCTCTCCTTTTTAATTTCCCGTAATACCAGATGAAGTGGTGCATTATTATGTTTCAGCTCAGGAAAGGCTCACCATGCTGCATAGCCAGTCATCAAAGAGCACATTCATCACACCTATCCCTGCTTTATTGCACATTTTAGCTGTTAAATCAACAGTTTGTCCATAGTACACTGCTGCAGGTCGTAAAAAGAGGCAAAGCCTTCTGTTTATCTCACACACCTTTCACAGACAGGCGCCTGCATTATTGTTATGTTTTATTCACAGAAATACAGTTGAGCTTCTCTTGCGTCCAACATTATAAGCAGAAAATACCTCGACAAACTTATATCTTATGAAATGGTTTCACTCTTCTCTGATTTAAATGATAAGCAGAGTGAGGACAGACAGAGAGTTGTGTTCATTCTCATGGAGGTAAAAACATCAGTCCCTTTGGTTTAGATTCAGCTCTTAATCAGATTACTGTTGGATTAAAAGGCTCTACGTAAACAGGAGTGTTTGACACCACTAACAAATATTACACAGTTCACACAGGGAGCTATTGTTTGGCAGCTCATCCAATCGGCTTAATTTGGAGGAAAAATGTAAAGATTTTGGTCTGAGAGATTTAGATTAATTATACAAACACTTAACTCTGGGCGACACCTCATATAGTAATGTGCAGAATTAAAAAAAAAAAAAAAAAACAACAAGCACATACTGTATATTAAAATGGATTCCTCAGCCAAATGTATGGCTTAATAAAGTGTGTTTGGTTTAGCAGTCTGCGGTAATGAAGACCTCTGACACTGCAGGCAGGCTGGATTACAGCATAATGGATGACTTTGAGGTAATGTAATAAATGAAAGTGCAGATTGAGAGTGAGGCCAGAAGCAGTCTTATCATTACAATGAGTCCAGAGAGCAGTAAATGCAAAACACATACAATACATCACTGTTTTCACTGAATACAATTCTGATCCGTAAACAGCACCGCCCAGGAAATGCAGTGTCTCAATAACTTCATGTAAAATACTTGTTTTTTAAGGTTTTCTCAGGCTGGTCTTGACTCCTGAGTGACGACATTAGAGCGGCTCATCTTCCAAACCCAAATCTGCGGTTTGAGATTGTTTGTAGGGAACAAACGTGGTGGGTGGCTGGGTAATGCAGAGGAAACCAAAGACACCAACATCTGTGCTGTTGTAGATATTGTGATAAAACTGCTCCTGTTGCTCAGAACGAATCCTGCGTCATCGTGCACTGGTGTAATGTTGGGCAGTGAGAGGAAACATGGTGAGTGGAAACTTGTCTATTTCTTAACCCTTTACTCTCTGGAATATTTACAAATGGATCATTTAGACAATTAGGTGAATACTTTTTACTGTCACAAACCAGGAATAAATATTTCTAATAAAAAATGTGCTGGCAAGTGGAAACCAAACCAAATTAACATTGTATTTTATAAATTACAGTTAGGATTAAGCTTATACAGGGCTCACTGGAAATGTCAACACAATGCTGTAATTAAAGGATATTGTAAATACTTCACTGTCAGTGTAGATACACAGCACGCGTTGAATGGAAAAGAAAAAAAAAACTGAATCTAAATTTCTATTCAGCGGACATTCAGATATGTGATAGACCAAAGTAGAAATACTTTATTAACCCCTGAGGGAAATTCTTGCGACATAGCTCCACACAGAAACCCCCACCACAACAGACACTCATTATATAGAGGAAATAAGGAATCTTATCACCACAAGAATTTCTGATTTCTGTGAATGACTGGGTTAACATCAAACTATAGATTGTGTTATTTTATATGAAGACGTGTCCTGCATCACTGACTGTCACTGCACAATCAAGATGTATTTATTTATTTATCTCTACGTTTTCTCAATAATTTTGAATCAAAAGCATCTAAAACTTGTTCTAACTTCTTACTATGAGGAAAGTGGAAGTTACTATATGTACAGTATATGTCTTTTCCCCACATGAAGGATATTAAGTATTAAGCAGAAAGAACTCTGATGGATTGAAAGACAAGTTATGCTTTAGTAAAAAAAGACAAAGTGTTTAATGTGCATCACACACACACACATACAAGGCTCCCAGTGGTGTGCCAAGTCCCCAGGTCAGGAGGTCAGCAGCCTTAAGTGGTGGCAGATGGCCGGTAGTTTACGTTTAATTAATGTTGAGAACAGAGCTGGAAGGAGAAACGGGGGGGTCAGCTGAGGGAGATGCAAACATTGAAAGTGAGCAGGCATGGCAGTCCGCTGATCGATCAGAGCCTGGCACATCATTCACAAACAACTCTATCATCTCCCAATCTGCCTGACGTGCATATCAGGCCGCCGCCAGTTCAGCCACATTCTCCGCACAAAACACCGCACAGGAACACATTTATATGCTAATGGGGGAGCTCGGCTAACGCTCTGTCTTCAGCACTGTGTGTCTGCACTGACACAAATCTGTGTGTTTGTGAGCGAGGCGGTGCAGAGGAGAGTGATAGCAGCCACCGCCACAGCATGCCAATAAACAGTGGGAGGCAGCTATTACAATCAGGGCCCTACATTTAACACACAGGACAATAATTTAGGTGCAATGAAAAGCAGCGGTGTGGGGAATAACTCTGCAGGAATATTACAATACAATCATATTCCCATGCTGGAGGAGGAGGGAGGGTAGCTCCGCCTGTTATCACCCACTTTCACAGTGTCGTGCAGCGTTAGGGAGGGATTATAAATATGTGGCATTTTACAGTTCACTGGCTGATGTGTTGAAAGATACAAACCTTGATTTCACTGTAGAATCCCACAGAGCCGACGTATACATCCATTCACCGCTTTACCAGGTTTCACATTCTGACTCGACTTCAAGGATGGTGGTGGACTGTTAGCACTCTCACTGTGGGACGATGCTTGGTTCGATTCTGGCCTTTATGGCTCCCTGAAATGGGATCTCCTTAACCTGCCTGAGGATCCATGGTATGTCTGGAGGGAGCTTGGCTTCCTCCAGACACATGAGCTTTTTTATTATTTGACATGTGTTTTAGAGAGAACAAGTGTGAACGTGGCTTTGAGTGTGTGAGTCTCTCTCACTCTAGGATTAGATTGTCCAGGTTTACATGAACACTGAATAAAATAATTGAACGATGTGCGAGTTTCAATTCACCAAGTTGTGATTTGGATTAATTTCAGTGGATCAATCCCATAATGCTTTGCACTGAGACATTCGCTGTTTGTGACATGCACACAGAATCTCACATTTGGCTTTATCGAATCCTGCAAGTATCAAAAAATTTTCTCCTTTTTTTTTGCAACATCAAACAAACATTGTCTCGTTCAAAATATAATCAGGAAGACACAAGTATGTTGCTTCTTTGCTAATGCTACTGCTACTTTGCTCTCGCCATCTTTCTCAAAACACCAGCGTGACGTCACAGACATGCGTGCCAAGCTCCGGCTGTAGGACGTACCATTATGTACCCTTTACCTGGACTATGGTTCTATCGGATGGTGCAAATTCTATCAGCTTGAAGTGTTTACTGGGTGCAAATTGAATTGGGTTGGCATTTGATCGGACAGATTTTAGTTCATGTAACCACTGCTATTGTCTCCATGTGTGTTATGTGATGGACAGCTCACCTGTCCAGGTGAACCAGACTTCACAGACTGTTGGTGGAAACAAGTGCAGCCACACGTGGATAAAAGCTTTTATTGTTTGATGAGTCAAACAATAATTATCAAAGAATATTAAAAAAAATAAGATGGAATCATTTGTAAATCAAACAAATGTGTCATCATTTGATTCTCAGAATCAGTCTCCTCACTGGAATATCTTCTTCTAAGATATCTTTTTCCACTGCATTGATTTACTTTATTCACTGCATTAAATTACTTTCTATCACTGAATTAAGTTACTTTCTTCCACTGCTTTAATAACTTTCTTCCATCTTTTACGTTACTTTATTCACTGCATTACGTTACTTTCTTCACTGCGTTAAGTTTCTTTATTCACTACATCAAGTTACTTTATTCCACAATTAAGTTACTTATTTCCACTGCATTAAGTTACTTTATTTGACTGCAAAGTTACTTTATTCCACTGTTAAATTGCTTTATTCCACTAGATTAAGTTACTTTATTCCACTGCATTAAGTTACTTTATTCACTACATTAAGTTACTTTAGTCACGACATTAAGTTACTTTACTCACTGCATTAAGTTACTTTATTCACTAGATTAAGTTACTTTACTCACTGTATTACATTAAGTTACTTTACTCACTACATTAAGTTACTTTACTCACTGCATTACATTAGGTTACTTTACTCACTACATTACATTACGTTACTTTATTCACTACATTAAGTTACTTTACTCAGTCCATTACATTGAGTTACTTTATTCACTACATTAAGTTACTTTAATTACTGCGTTAAGTTACTTCACTCACTCCATTACATTAATTTACTTTACTCACTACATTAAGTTACTTTGCTTACTACATTAAGTTACTTTATTCACTACATTTTTACTTTACTCATTACATTAAGTTCCTTTACTCATTACATTAAGTTACTTTATTCACTGTATTAAGTTACTTTACTCACTCAATTACATTAAGTTACTTACTGCATTAACTTACTTTACTCACTGCATTAAGTTACTTGACTCACTGCATGATCGGTAGGTATCGGATCGGGGCCGATATTAGTGATTTGTGAGTGATCGGGAATCGGCAAATCCAGCCGATCACCCCGCCGATCTAAAAAAAACAACAACAAAAAAAACGCGGTCCGCAACGTCACCTAATAACCACAACAATCAGGGACTAGAAGCTCCGGTCGAGCTGCAGAAGCTAGAAGCAGGCGGAGCGGGGCCATAGACCTATAAAACTAGAGTTATAGTAGTGGTTTATGTGTTTAGGTGCAGAAGTCTACCTCTATATTTCTATGTGGTCTGTCTTCTGCGTTTGTGTTGTGTTTGTTGAGTCGCAGCGCCCCTAAAGGCCTGGCATGTGTACTACATGCCCTGAAGCCTCGTGTTGAGCCTAGTGCATAGTGAGGTGTGGACAGAAGTTTTTTGGGAGAAGGCCAGGGAGGACAAAGATTGTTTTTTCATTGTGTGGATGTACCCTCAGTTTACAACAACAACTAAAGAGAAAGCCTTAAATAAAAAAAAATGCTTTAAAATAAAAGATTTTAAAATAAAGGATAAGTACCCACAGGGGAACGATATGGCGAAAAAAATAACCCAGAATGTTACGCTAGTTTGAAGGATACGGGAGAGTTTTAGGGCCACTGAAGAAGAAAAAAAATTCGGAGGCTAAAGAAAAAAAAAAAACCTTCGTGGCCTCAGAAAAAGTCGAAAATCATATTCGAGATTTTTTTTTTTCATGGAGAGACGTCTATCCATCCCTCATCACTTGCCCGTAGATGTGAATTCACATTAAATCACTTAATTCTGACTATATAGGGTTGCTTACTGCTTATGGACATGTGATTTTACACAGGATTTCCTTGATTAATAAGAACACATTTAAATAAGCACCCCGGGATCCATGTCTTTGTCCTTCGTACTCGACGAAGTTCCGCAACGGAACCAGGCAGCAGGCTGCTCCGTCTCTTCTAGTCCTGATACTGATGATAACTGCACCGTGTTTATGAGCTAGATTCTGTCCTGAAGTATCTTTTCATCACTTCAGGCGGTTGCCTGATATGCATTTTGAGGAAGCAGTCACACGCCTGGCATGTGGATAGACGGACTTTTTTTTCCACCTTGAAAAGAAAATCTTGACTTTGATTTTCGACTTTTTTTGAGGCCACAAAGGTTTTTTTTTTTTTTTAGCCTTCAAATTTTTTTTTTTTCTTCAGTGTACCTAAAACTCTTCCGTAGAAGGGAGACTGGGATATTGTGAATAAGTTTTTGAGAGAACTATGTTCAGACTACTTTTGTCAAACAGGTTTTACCACTTTGATGTGGAATTAAATGTTTATAATTCACATTGAAATGTAAATGTTTTGTGACAATTCAGGTCAAACCTCTCATACTGCTTTAAGTGAAACTGAAATTTAATACACAAAGAAGTTACATTGGAGCCTAAGAGCATTTATGCTTAAGTCATTCTGGGAAGAGTTTTGATTCAATAAGTGAGTTTTACAATCATTTCTAGCTAAACAAAGCTTCTGCCAATAGTGCTTTTAGCTTCAGACATCTTAGTTGCTCCAAAAATAGACTATTGAGTATATTTGCAATAGTAATGTAAGTATCGGATCGGGAAAGTATTGGTATCGGTCGATACTCAATTCTGAAACATCGGATCGTATCGGGGGCAAAAAAGTGTGATCGGGACATCCCTAGCATTAAATTACTTTACTCACTGCATTAAGTTACTTTACTCACTACATTAAGTTACTTTACTCACTGCATTAAGTTACATTACTCACTGCATTACATTAAGTTACTTTAATCACTACATTAAGTTACTTCACTCCATTACATTAAGTTACTTTACTCAATGCATTAAGTTACTTTACTCATTACATAAAGTTACTTTACTCACTCCATTACATTCTCCATCATAGAAGAAGAGAACCTTACAGATGTTCTAATCTCTCTTTAGGAACCATTTAAGCTTCCAGAGTTTGTGAAATCGTATGTTAGTTTTTCTTTGTTCACTATATTGTTGTTCTTGTTAATGAGATGCAGGGGGCGGGGCCGAGGTGTTCACTTTATTGTCCTAATGGATAGTGAGATTTCCTGTGGGCTCACCACCTGCAGGAAGGTTCTTAAATGGTGCGATGCGATCTGGGTGACAGTGCTCAGACTGTCACCCCCGCGACCCGGAAACGGATTAAGCGGAAGAAAATGAATGAATGAATGAATGAATGAATGAATGAATGAATGGTTAGTGAGATAAAGGGGGTGGGGCCGAGGTGTTCACGGTATTGTTTATTGTTCTACTGGTTAATGAGATGCGGGGCCGAGGTGTTCACAGCTTTGTTCTACTTGGTAATGAGATGCAGGGGGCGGGGCCGAAATGCTCACTGTATTGTTCTACTGGTTAATGAGATACAGGGGGGGGGTCGGCTGAGGTATTCACTTTGTTGTTCTACTTGTTCAACCTTCAATAATAAATGTTTAATAATTAGATTGTAAATTGCTAGGTTCAGACTTCCTGTTCTTCAGAATGTATTTTATGTTGTTTATTGTCCATCTTTAAATTAGCGCCTTTACTATGACACAGGAAGTGATTCACCGGAAGTAACAAGTAAAGCTCGGAGTCAGTTGTGTGATTCCTTCCGAACATCCTCTTTCTTCAGTTTTTATGTGTGCAATCCATCAGGAGGCAATAACTGTAAGTTGTGTGTTGGCCTAGTATAGCAATGACTTAGATTATTTGTTGGCATGAGCGCTAATTAGCATTTGCGCTAGTTAGCATATGTACTGAGGTAGGCAGTTTATGACAGTTATATGTGCTAGTTTTTGTTATGTGCTAGTTTAGTCATGTTTATCTGCATGTTTACCTGTGTACCAGCTTTGTATCTTTGTAACAGAGATTCTGTGTCTTTACTTTTTTAGTTTCACTGTGTTTTAATTTCACTGACTTACCAGTCATTAAAGGAGCAAGGCTGCTCACTTCCCTGGCTATCAAAAGATTTTGTCTGGCTGTTTCATCTATATCAACACTGCAGCAGTATAACACATAGAGAGAACAGTACACTACTTGTTAATGAGATGCAGGGGTGGGGCCAAGGTTTTCACTTTATTGGTCTACTGGTTAATGAGATGCAGGGGGCGGGTCCGAGGTGCTCACTATATGTTCTACTTGGTAATGAGATGCAAGGGACGGGTCCGAGATGTCCACTTTATTGGTCTACTTGGTAATGAGATGCAGGGCCGGGGCGGGGCCGAGGTTTTCACGATATTGTTCTACTTGGGTCCCGGCTAGCTCATTAGGTAGAGCATGAGACTCACAATCTCAGGGTAGTGGGTTCGTGTCCCACGGCTGGGCTCACCACCTGCAGAAAGGTTCTTAATCGGTGCAATGTGATCTGGGTGACAGTGCTCATACTGCCACCCCCGCCACCCGGAAACGGATAAGCGGGAGAAAATGGAGATGTTCTACTTGGTAATGAGATGCGGGGGGCGGGGCCGAGGTCTTCACTGCTTTGTTCTACTGGTTAATGAGATGCGGGGCCGAGGTGTTCACTGCTTTGATCTACTTGGTAATGAGATGCGGGGGGCGGGGCCGAGGTGTTCACTGCTTTGTTCTACTGGTTAATGAGATGCCGGGGCCGAGGTGTTCACAGCTTTGATCTACTTGGTAATGAGATGCAGGGGGCGGGGCCGAGTTGCTCACTGTATTGTTCTACTGGTTCATGAGATACAGGGGGGGGGGCTGAGGTATTCACTTTGTTGTTCTACTTGTTCAACCTTCAATAATAAATGTTTAATAATTAGATTGTAAATTGCTAGGTTCAGACTTCCTGTTCTTCAGAATGTATTTTATGTTGTTTATTGTCCATCTTTAAATTAGCGCCTTTACTATGACACAGGAAGTGATTCACCGGAAGTAAAAAGTAAAGCTCGGAGTCAGTTGTGTGATTCCTTCCGAACATCCTCTTTCTTCAGTTTTTATGTGTGCAATCCATCAGGAGGCAATAACTGTAAGTTGTGTGTTGGCCTAGTATGGCAATGACTTAGAGTATTTGTTGGCATGAGCGCTAATTAGCATTCGCGCTAGTTAGCATATGTACTGAGGTAGGCAGTTTATGACAGTTATATGTGCTAGTTTTTGTTATGTGCTAGTTTAGTCATGTTTATCTGCATGTTTACCTGTGTACCAGCTTTGTATCTTTGTAGCAGAGATTCTGTGTCTTTACTTTTTTAGTTTCATGTGTTTGAATTTCACTGACTTACCAGTCATTAAAGGAGCAAGGCTTCTCACTTCCCTGGCTATCAAAAGATTTTGTCTGGCTGTTTCATCTATGTCAACACTGCAGCAGTATAACACATAGAGAGAACAGTACACTACTTGTTAATGAGATGCGGGGCCGAGGTGTTCACTGCTTTGTTCTACTGGTTAAGTAGATGCAGGGGGCAGGGCCGAGGTGTCCATTATATTGTTCTGTTTGGTAATGAGATGCGGGGGCGGAGCCAATGTTTTAACTGCTTTGTTCGACTGGTTAATGAGATGCGGGGCCGAGGTGGTCACAGCTTTTTTCTACTTGGTAATGAGATGCGAGGCCGAGGTGGTCACAGGTTTGTTCTACTTGGTAATGAGATGCGGGGCCGAGGTGTTCACAGCTTTGTTCTACTTGGTAATGATATGCGGGGGCGGGGCCGATGTTTTCACTGCTTTGTTCTACTGGTTAATGAGATGCGGGGCCGAGGTGTTCACTGCTTTGTTCTACTGGTTAAGTAAATGCAGGGGGCAGGGCCGAGGTGTCCATTATATTGTTCTGTTTGGTAATGAGATGCGGGGGCGGGGCCAATGTTTTCACTGCTTTGTTCTACTGATTAATGAGATGCGGGGCCGAGGTGTTCACTGCTTTGTTCTACTTGTTCATGAGATGCGGGGCCTAGGTGTTCACAGCTTTGATCTACTGGTTAATGACCAGTTAATGACTGGTTAATTTGATCTACTTGGTAATGAGATGCGGGGGGAGGGGCCGAGGTGTTCACTGCTTTGTTCTACTGGTTAATGAGATGCGGGGCCGAGGTGTTAACTGCATTGTTCTACTGGTTAATGAGATGCGGGGCCGAGGTGTTCACTGCTTTGTTCTACTGGTGAATGAGATGCGGGGCCGAGGTGTTCACTGCTTTGTTCTACTGGTTAAGTAGATTCAGGGGGCAGGGCCGAGGTGTCCATTATATTGTTCTGTTTGGTAATGAGATGCGGGGGCGGGGCCAATGTTTTCACTGCTTTGTTCTACTGGTTAATGAGATGCGGGGCCGAGGTGTTCACTGCTTTGTTCTACTTGGTAATGAGATGCGGGGCCTAGGTGTTCACAGCTTTGATCTACTTGGTAATGAGATGCGGGGCCGAGGTGTTCACAGCTTTGTTCTACTTGGTAATGAGATGCAGGGGGCGGGGCGGGTTGAGGTATTCACTTTGTTGTTCTATTTGTTCAACCTTCAATAATAAATGTTTAATAATTAGATTGTAAATTGCTAGGTTCAGACTTCCTGTTCTTCAGAATGTATTTTATGTTGTTTATTGTCCATCTTTAAATTAGCGCCTTTACTATGACACAGGAAGTGATTCACCGGAAGTAACAAGTAAAGCTCGGAGTCAGTTGTGTGATTCCTTCCGAACATCCTCTTTCTTCAGTTTTTATGTGTGCAATCCATCAGGAGGCAATAACTGTAAGTTGTGTGTTGGCCTAGTATGGCAATGACTTAGATTATTTGTTGGCATGAGCGCTAATTAGTATTCGCGCTAGTTAGCATATGTACTGAGGTAGGCAGTTTATGACAGTTATATGTGCTAGTTTTTGTTATGTGCTAGTTTTATCATTTTTATCTGCATGTTTACCTGTGTACCAGCTTTGTATCTTTGTAACAGAGATTCTGTGTCTTTACTTTTTTAGTTTCACTGTGTTTGAATTTCACTGACTTACCAGTCAATAAAGGAGCAAGGCTGCTCACTTCCCTGGCTATCAAAAGATTTTGTCTGGCTGTTTCATCTATGTCAACACTGCAGCAGTATAACACATAGAGAGAACAGTACACGACTTGTTAATGAGATGCGGTGCCGAGGTGTTCACTGCTTTGTTCTACTTGGTAATGAGATGCGGGGCCTAGGTGTTCACAGCTTTGATCTACTTGGTAATGAGATGCGGGGGCGGGGCCGAGGTGTTCACTGCTTTGTTCTACTCGTGAATGAGATGCGGGGCCGAGGTGTTCACTGCTTTGTTCTACTGGTTAAGTAGATGCAGGGGGCAGGGCCGAGGTGTCCATTATTTTGTTCTGTTTGGTAATGAGATGTGGGGGCGGGGCCAATGTTTTCACTGCTTTGTTCTACTGGTTAATGTGATGCGGGGCCGAGGTGTTCACTGCTTTGTTCTACTTGGTAATGAGATGCGGGGCCTAGGTGTTCACATCTTTGATCTACTTGGTAATGAGATGCGGGGGGCGGGGCCGAGGTGTTCACAGCTTTGTTCTACTTGGTAATGAGATGTAGGGGGCGGGGCCGAAATGCTCACTGTATTGTTCTACTGGTTAATGAGATACAGGGGGGGGGGGGTCGGCTGAGGTATTCACTTTGTTGTTCTACTTGTTCAACCTTCAATAATAAATGTTTAATAATTAGATTGTAAATTGCCAGGTTCAGACTTCCTGTTCTTCAGAATGTATTTTATGTTGTTTATTGTCCATCTTTAAATTAGCGCCTTTACTATGACACAGGAAGTGATTCACCGGAAGTAACAAGTAAAGCTCGGAGTCAGTTGTGTGATTCCTTCCGAACATCCTCTTTCTTCAGTTTTTATGTGTGCAATCCATCAGGAGGCAATAACTGTAAGTTGTGTGTTTTGGCCTAGTATGGCAATGACTTAGAGTATTTGTTTGCATGAGCGCTAATTAGCATTCGCGCTAGTTAGCATATGTACTGAGGTAGGCAGTTTATGACAGTTATATGTGCTAGTTTTTGTTATGTGCTAGTTTATTCATTTTTATCTGCATGTTTACCTGTGTACAAGCTTTGTATCTTTGTAACAGAGATTCTGTGTCTTTACTTTTTTAGTTTCACTGTGTTTGAATTTCACTGACTTACCAGTCATTAAAGGAGCAAGGCTGCTCACTTCCCTGGCTATCAAAAGATTTTGTCTGGCTGTTTCATCTATATCAACACTGCAGCAGTATAACACATAGAGAGAACAGTACACTACTTGTTAATGAGATGCAGGGGTGGGGCCAAGGTTTTCACTTTATTGGTCTACTGGTTAATGAGATGCAGGGGGCGGGTCCGAGGTGCTCACTATATTGTTCTACTGGTTAATGAGATGCGGGGCCCAGGTGTTCACTGCTTTGTTCTACTGGTGAATGAGATGCGGGGCCGAGGTTTTCACTGCTTTGTTCTACTGGTTAAGTAGATGCAGGGGGCAGGGCCGAGGTGTCCATTATATTGTTCTGTTTGGTAATAAGATGCGGGGGCGGGGCCAATGTTTTCACTGCTTTGTTCTACTGGTTAATGAGATGCGGGGCCGAGGTGTTCACTGCTTTGTTCTACTTGGTAATGAGATGCGGAGCCTAGGTGTTCACAGCTTTGATCTACTTGGTAATGAGATGCGGGGGGCGGGGCCGAGGTGTATACTGCTTTGTTCTACTGGTTAATGAGATGCGGGGCCGAGGTGTTCACAGCTTTGTTCTACTTGGTAATGAGGTGCGGGGCCTAGGTGTTCACAGCTTTGATCTACTTGGTAATGAGATGCGGGGGGCGGGGCCGAGGTGTTCACTGCTTTGTTCTACTGGTTAATGAGATGCGGGGCCGAGGTGTTCACTGCTTTGTTCTACTTGGTAATGAGATGCGGAGCCTAGGTGTTCACAGCTTTGATCTATTTGGTAATGAGATGCGGGGGGCGGGGCCGAGGTGTTCACAGCTTTGTTCTACTTGGTAATGAGATGCGGGGCCGAGGTGTTCACAGCTTTGTTCTACTTGGTAATGAGATGCAGGGGGCGGGGCCGAATTGCTCACTGTATTGTTCTACTGGTTAATGAGATACAGGGGGGGGGTGGGCTGAGGTATTCACTTTGTTGTTCTACTTGTTCAACCTTCAATAATAAATGTTTAATAATTAGATTGTAAATTGCTAGGTTCAGACTTCCTGTTCTTCAGAATGTATTTTATGTTGTTTATTGTCCATCTTTAAATTAGCGCCTTTACTATGACACAGGAAGTGATTCACCGGAAGTAACAAGTAAAGCTCGGAGTCAGTTGTGTGATTCCTTCCGAACATCCTCTTTCTTCAGTTTTTATGTGTGCAATCCATCAGGAGGCAATAACTGTAAGTTGTGTGTTGGCCTAGTATGGCAATGACTTAGATTATTTGTTGGCATGAGGGCTAATTAGCATTCGCGCTAGTTAGCATATGTACTGAGGTAGGCAGTTTATGACAGTTATATGTGCTAGTTTTTGTTATATGCTAGTTTAGTCATGTTTATCTGCATGTTTACCTGTGTACCAGCTTTGTATCTTTGTAACAGAGATTCTGTGTCTTTACTTTTTTAGTTTCACTGTGTTTGAATTTCACTGACTTACCAGTCATTAAAGGAGCAAGGCTGCTCAGTTCCCTGGCTATCAAAAGATTTTGTTTGGCTGTTTCATCTATATCAACACTGCAGCAGTATAACACATAGAGAGAACAGTACACTACTTGTCAATGAGATGCAGGGGTGGGGCCAAGGTTTTCACTTTATTGGTCTACTGGTTAATGAGATGCAGGGGGCGGGTCCGAGGTGCTCACTATATGTTCTACTTGGTAATGAGATGCAAGGGACGGGTCCGAGATGTCCACTTTATTGGTCTACTTGGTAATGAGATGCAGGGCCGGGGCGGGGCCGAGGTTTTCACGATATTGTTCTACTTGGGTCCCGGCTAGCTCATTAGGTAGAGCATGAGACTCACAATCTCAGGGTAGTGGGTTCGTGTCCCACGGCTGGGCTCACCACCTGCAGGAAGGTTCTTAATCGGTGCAATGTGATCTGGGTGACAGTGCTCATACTGCCACCCCCGCCACCCGGAAACGGATAAGCGGGAGAAAATGGATGGATGTTCTACTTGGTAATGAGATGCGGGGGGCGGGGCCGAGGTCTTCACTGCTTTGTTCTACTGGTTAATGAGATGCGGGGCCGAGGTGTTCACTGCTTTGTTCTACTTGGTAATGAGATGCGGGGCCTAGGTGTTCACAGCTTTGATCTACTTGGTAATGAGATGCGGGGGGGCGGGGCCGAGGTGTTCACTGCTTTGTTCTACTGGTTAATGAGATGCGGGGCCGAGGTGTTCACAGCTTTGTTCTACTTGGTAATGAGATGCGGGGCCGAGGTGTTCACAGCTTTGTTCTACTTGGTAATGAGATGCAGGGGGCGGGGCTGAGTTGCTCACTGTATTGTTCTACTGGTTCATGAGATACAGGGGGGGGGGCTGAGGTATTCACTTTGTTGTTCTACTTGTTCAACCTTCAATAATAAATGTTTAATAATTAGATTGTAAATTGCTAGGTTCAGACTTCCTGTTCTTCAGAATGTATTTTATGTTGTTTATTGTCCATCTTTAAATTAGCGCCTTTACTATGACACAGGAAGTGATTCACCGGAAGTAAAAAGTAAAGCTCGGAGTCAGTTGTGTGATTCCTTCCGAACATCCTCTTTCTTCAGTTTTTATGTGTGCAATCCATCAGGAGGCAATAACTGTAAGTTGTGTGTTGGCCTAGTATGGCAATGACTTAGAGTATTTGTTGGCATGAGCGCTAATTAGCATTCGCGCTAGTTAGCATATGTACTGAGGTAGGCAGTTTATGACAGTTATATGTGCTAGTTTTTGTTATGTGCTAGTTTAGTCATGTTTATCTGCATGTTTACCTGTGTACCAGCTTTGTATCTTTGTAACAGAGATTCTGTGTCTTTACTTTTTTAGTTTCACTGTGTTTGAATTTCACTGACTTACCAGTCATTAAAGGAGCAAGGCTGCTCACTTCCCTGGCTATCAAAAGATTTTGTCTGGCTGTTTCATCTATATCAACACTGCAGCAGTATAACACATAGAGAGAACAGTACACTACTTGTTAATGAGATGCAGGGCCGAGGTGTTCACTGCTTTGTTCTACTGGTTAAGTAGATGCAGGGGGCAGGGCCAAGGTGTCCATTATATTGTTCTGTTTGGTAATGAGATGCGGGGGCGGGGCCAATGTTTTCACTGCTTTGTTCTACTGGTTAATGAGATGCGGGGCCGAGGTGTTCACTGCTTTGTTCTACTTGGTAATGAGATGCGGGGCCTAGGTGTTCACAGCTTTGATCTACTTGGTAATGAGATGCGGGGGCGGGGCCGAGGTGTATACTGCTTTGTTCTACTGTTTAATGAGATGCGGGGCCGAGGTGTTCACAGCTTTGTTCTACTTGGTAATGAGATGCGGGGCCTAGGTGTTCACAGCTTTGATCTAATTGGTAATGAGATGCGGGGGGGCGGGGCCGAGGTGTTCACTGCTTTGTTCTACTGGTTAATGAGATGCGGGGCCGAGGTGTTCACAGCTTTGTTCTACTTGGTAATGAGATGCGGGGCCGAGGTGTTCACAGCTTTGTTCTACTTGGTAATGAGATGCAGGGGGCGGGGCTGAGTTGCTCACTGTATTGTTCTACTGGTTCATGAGATACAGGGGGGGGGGCTGAGGTATTCACTTTGTTGTTCTACTTGTTCAACCTTCAATAATAAATGTTTAATAATTAGATTGTAAATTGCTAGGTTCAGACTTCCTGTTCTTCAGAATGTATTTTATGTTGTTTATTGTCCATCTTTAAATTAGCGCCTTTACTATGACACAGGAAGTGATTCACCGGAAGTAAAAAGTAAAGCTCGGAGTCAGTTGTGTGATTCCTTCCGAACATCCTCTTTCTTCAGTTTTTATGTGTGCAATCCATCAGGAGGCAATAACTGTAAGTTGTGTGTTGGCCTAGTATGGCAATGACTTAGAGTATTTGTTGGCATGAGCGCTAATTAGCATTCGCGCTAGTTAGCATATGTACTGAGGTAGGCAGTTTATGACAGTTATATGTGCTAGTTTTTGTTATGTGCTAGTTTAGTCATGTTTATCTGCATGTTTACCTGTGTACCAGCTTTGTATCTTTGTAACAGAGATTCTGTGTCTTTACTTTTTTAGTTTCACTGTGTTTGAATTTCACTGACTTACCAGTCATTAAAGGAGCAAGGCTGCTCACTTCCCTGGCTATCAAAAGATTTTGTCTGGCTGTTTCATCTATATCAACACTGCAGCAGTATAACACATAGAGAGAACAGTACACTACTTGTTAATGAGATGCGGGGCCGAGGTGTTCACTGCTTTGTTCTACTGGTTAAGTAGATGCAGGGGGCAGGGCCAAGGTGTCCATTATATTGTTCTGTTAGGTAATGAGATGCGGGGGCGGGGCCAATGTTTTCACTGCTTTGTTCTACTGGTTAATGAGATGCGGGGCCGAGGTGTTCACTGCTTTGTTCTACTTGGTAATGAGATGCGGAGCCTAGGTGTTCACAGCTTTGATCTACTTGGTAATGAGATGCGGGGGGCGGGGCCGAGGTGTATACTGCTTTGTTCTACTGGTTAATGAGATGGGGGGCCGAGGTGTTCACAGCTTTGTTCTACTTGGTAATGAGATGCGGGGGCGGGGCCGATGTTTTCACTGCTTTGTTCTACTGATTAATGAAATGCGGGGCCGAGGTGTTCACTGCTTTGTTCTACTGGTTAATGAGATGCGGGGCCGAGGTGTTCACTGCTTTGTTCTACTTGGTAATGAGATGCGGGGGCGGGGCCGATGTTTTCACTGCTTTGTTCTACTGCTTAATGAGATGCGGGGCCGAGGTGTTCACTGCTTTGTTCTACTGGTTAAGTAGATGCAGGGGGCAGGGCCGAGGTGTCCATTATATTGTTCTGTTTGGTAATGAGATGCGGGGGTGGGGCCAATGTTTTCACTGCTTTGTTCTACTTGGTAATGAGATGCGGGGGCGGGGCCGAGGTGTTCACAGCTTTGTTCTACTGGTTAATGAGATGCGGGGCCGAGGTGTTCACTGCTTTGTTCTACTTGGTAATGAGATGCGGAGTCTAGGTGTTCACAGCTTTGATCTACTCGGTAATGAGATGCGGGGGGCGGGGCCGAGGTGTTCACAGCTTTGTTCTACTTGGTAATGAGATGCGGAGTCTAGGTGTTCACAGCTTTGATCTACTCGGTAATGAGATGCGGGGGGCGGGGCCGAGGTGTTCACAGCTTTGTTCTACTTGGTAATGAGATGCGGGGCCGAGGTGTTCACAGCTTTGATCTACTTGGTAATGAGATGTGGGGGGCGGGGCCGAGGTGTTCACTGCTTTGTTCTACTGGTGAATGAGATGCGGGGCCGAGGTGTTCACTGCTTTGTTCTACTGGTGAATGAGATGCGGGGCCGAGGTTTTCACTGCTTTGTTCTACTGGTTAAGTAGATGCAGGGGGCAGGGCTGAGGTGTCCATTATATTGTTCTGTTTGGTAATGAGATGCGGGGGCGGAGCCAATGTTTTCACTGCTTTGTTCTACTGGTTAATGAGATGCGGGGCAGAGGTGTTCACTGCTTTGTTCTACTTGGTAATGAGATGCGGGGCCTAGGTGTTCACAGCTTTGATCTACTTGGTAATGAGATGCGGGGGGCGGGGCCAAGGTGTTCACTGCTTCTTTCTACTGGTTAATGAGATGCGGGGCCGAGGTGTTCACAGCTTTGTTCTACTTGGTAATGAGATCCGGGGCCGAGGTGTTCACAGCTTTGTTCTACTTGGTAATGAGATGCAGGGGGGGGTGGGCTGAGGTATTCACTTTGTTGTTCTACTTGTTCAACCTTCAATAATAAATGTTTAATAATTAGATTGTAAATTGCTAGGTTCAGACTTCGTTTTCTTCAGAATGTATTTTATGTTGTTTATTGTCCATCTTTAAATTAGCGCCTTTACTATGACACAGGAAGTGATTCACCGGAAGTAACAAGTAAAGCTCGGAGTCAGTTGTGTGATTCCTTCCGAACATCCTCTTTCTTCAGTTTTTATGTGTGCAATCCATCAGGAGGCAATAACTGTAAGTTGTGTGTTGGCCTAGTATGGCAATGACTTAGATTATTTGTTGGCATGAGCGCTAATCAGCATTCGCGCTAGTTAGCATATGTACTGAGGTAGGCAGTTTATGACAGTTATATGTGCTAGTTTTGTCATGTTTATCTGCATGTTTACCTGTGTACCAGCTTTGTATCTTTGTAACAGAGATTCTGTGTCTTTAATTTTTTAGTTTCACTGTGTTTGAATTTCACTGACTTACCAGTCATTAAAGGAGCAAGGCTGCTCACTTCCCTGGCTATCAAAAGATTTTGTCTTGCTGTTTCATCTATGTCAACACTGCAGCAGTATAACACATAGAGAGAACAGTACACTACTTGTTAATGAGATGCGGTGCCGAAGTGTTCACTGCTTTGTTCTACTGGTTAAGTAGATGCGGGGCCGAGGTGTTAACTGCATTGTTCTACTGGTTAATGAGATGCGGGGCCGAGGTGTTCACTGCTTTGTTCTACTGGTGAATGAGATGCAGGGCCGAGGTGTTCACTGCTTTGTTCTACTGGTTAAGTAGATGCAGGGGGCAGGGCCGAGGTGTCCATTATATTGTTCTGATTGGTAATGAGATGCGGGGGCAGGGCCAATGTTTTCACTGCTTTGTTCTACTGGTTAATGAGATGCGGGGCCGAGGTGTTCACTGCTTTGTTCTACTTGGTAATGAGATGCGGGGCCTAGGTGTTCACAGCTTTGATCTACTTGGTAATGAGATGCGGGGGCTGGGCCGAGGTGTTCACTGCTTTGTTCTACTCGTGAATGAGATGCGGGGCCGAGGTGTTCACTGCTTTGTTCTACTGGTTAAGTAGATGCAGGGGGCAGGGCTGAGGTGTCCATTATATTGTTCTGTTTGGTAATGAGATGCGGGGGCGGAGCCAATGTTTTCACTGCTTTGTTCTACTGGTTAATGAGATGCGGGGCCGAGGTGTTCACAGCTTTGTTCTACTTGGTAATGAGATGCGGGGCCGAGGTGTTCACAGCTTTGTTCTACTTGGTAATGAGATGCAGGGGGCGGGGCCGAAATGCTCACTGTATTGTTCTACTGGTTAATGAGATACAGGGGGGGGGTCGGCTGAGGTATTCACTTTGTTGTTCTACTTGTTCAACCTTCAATAATAAATGTTTAATAATTAGATTGTAAATTGCTAGGTTCAGACTTCCTGTTCTTCAGAATGTATTTTATGTTGTTTATTGTCCATCTTTAAATTAGCGCCTTTACTATGACACAGGAAGTGATTCACCGGAAGTAACAAGTAAAGCTCGGAGTCAGTTGTGTGATTCCTTCCGAACATCCTCTTTCTTCAGTTTTTATGTGTGCAATCCATCAGGAGGCAATAACTGTAAGTTGTGTGTTGGCCTAGTATGGCAATGACTTAGATTATTTGTTGGCATGAGCGCTAATTAGCATTCGCGCTAGTTAGCATATGTACTGAGGTAGGCAGTTTATGACAGTTATATGTGCTAGTTTTTGTTATGTGCTAGTTTTGTCATGTTTATCTGCATGTTTACCTGTGTACCAGCTTTGTATCTTTGTAACAGAGATTCTGTGTCTTTACTTTTTTAGTTTCACTGTGTTTGAATTTCACTGACTTACCAGTCATTAAAGGAGCAAGGCTGCTCACATCCCTGGCTATCAAAAGATTTTGTCTGGCTGTTTCATCTATATCAACACTGCAGCAGTATAACACATAGAGAGAACAGTACACTACTTGTTAATGAGATGCGGTGCCGAAGTGTTCACTGCTTTGTTCTACTGGTTAAGTAGATGCGGGGCCGAGGTGTTAACTGCATTGTTCTACTGGTTAATGAGATGCGGGGCCGAGGTGTTCACTGCTTTGTTCTACTGGTGAATGAGATGCAGGGCCGAGGTGTTCACTGCTTTGTTCTACTGGTTAAGTAGATGCAGGGGGCAGGGCCGAGGTGTCCATTATATTGTTCTGATTGGTAATGAGATGCGGGGGCAGGGCCAATGTTTTCACTGCTTTGTTCTACTGGTTAATGAGATGCGGGGCCGAGGTGTTCACTGCTTTGTTCTACTTGGTAATGAGATGCGGGGCCTAGGTGTTCACAGCTTTGATCTACTTGGTAATGAGATGCGGGGGCTGGGCCGAGGTGTTCACTGCTTTGTTCTACTCGTGAATGAGATGCGGGGCCGAGGTGTTCACTGCTTTGTTCTACTGGTTAAGTAGATGCAGGGTGCAGGTCCGAGGTGTCCATTATTTTGTTCTGTTTGGTAATGAGATGTGGGGGCGGGGCAAATGTTTTCACTGCTTTGTTCTACTGGTTAATGTGATGCGGGGCCGAGGTGTTCACTGCTTTGTTCTACTTGGTAATGAGATGCGGGGCCTTAGTTTTCACATCTTTGATCTACTTGGTAATGAGATGCGGGGGGCGGGGCCGAGGTGTTCAATGCTTTGTTCTACTGGTTAATGAGATGCGGGGCCGAGGTGTTCACTGCTTTGTTCTACTTGGTAATGAGATGCGGAGCCTAGGTGTTCACAGCTTTGATCTACTTGGTAATGAGATGCGGGGGCGGGGCCGAGGTATTCACAGCTTTGTTCTACTTGGTAATGAGATGCGGGGGGCGGGGCCGAGGTGTTCACTGCTTTGTTCTACTGGTTAATGAGATGCGGGGCCGAGGTGTTCACTGCTTTGTTCTACTTGGTAATGAGATGCGGAGCCTAGGTGTTCACAGCTTTGATCTACTTGGTAATGAGATGCGGGGGGCGGGGCCGAGGTGTTCACAGCTTTGTTCTACTTGGTAATGAGATGCAGGGGGCGGGGCCGAATTGCTCACTGTATTGTTCTACTGGTTAATGAGATAGGGGGGGGGGTGGGCTGAGGTATTCACTGTGTTGTTCTACTTGTTCAACCTTCAATAATAAATGTTTAATAATTAGATTGTAAATTGCTAGGTTCAGACTTCCTGTTCCTCAGAATGTATTTTATGTTCTTTATTGTCCATCTTTAAATTAGCGCCTTTACTATGACACAAGAAGTGATTCACCGGAAGTAACAAGTAAAGCTCGGAGTCAGTTGTGTGATTCCTTCCGAACATCCTCTTTCTTCAGTTTTTATGTGTGCAATCCATCAGGAGGCAATAACTGTAAGTTGTGTGTTGGCCTAGTATGGCAATGACTTAGAGTATTTGTTGGCATGAGCGCTAATTAGCATTCGCGCTAGTTAGCATATGTACTGAGGTAGGCAGTTTATGACAGTTATATGTGCTAGTTTTTGTTATGTGCTAGTTTAGTCATGTTTATCTGCATGTTTACCTGTGTACCAGCTTTGTATCTTTGTAACAGAGATTCTGTGTCTTCACTTTTTTAGTTTCACTGTGTTTGAATTTCACTGACTTACCAGTCATTAAAGGAGCAAGGCTGCTCACTTCCCTGGCTATCAAAAGATTTTGTCTGGCTGTTTCATCTATGTCAACACTGCAGCAGTATAACACATAGAGAGAACAGTACACTACTTGGTAATGAGATGCGGGGGGCGGGGCCAAGGTTTTCACTTTATTGGTCTACTGGTTAATGAGATGCAGGGGGCGGGTCCGAGGTGCTCACTATATGTTCTACTTGGTAATGAGATGCAAGGGACGGGTCCGAGATGTCCACTTTATTGGTCTACTTGGTAATGAGATGCAGGGTCGTGGCGGGGCCGAGGTTTTCACTATATTGTTATACTGGTTAATGAGATGCGGGTCCCAGGTGTTCACTGCTTTGTTCTACTGGTGAATGAGATGCGGGGCCGAGGTGTTCACTGCTTTGTTCTACTGGTTAATGAGATGCAGGGGGCGGGTCCGAGGTGCTCACTATATGTTCTACTTGGTAATGAGATGCAGGGCCGGGGCGGGGCCGAGGTTTTCAGAGGGCCCTGCCCCCTGCATCTACTTAACCAGTAGAACAAAGCAGTGAACACCTCTGCCCCTCCCCCCGCATCTCATTACCAAGTAGATCAAAGCTGTGAACACCTAGGCCCCGCATCTCATTACCAAGTAGAACAAAGCAGTGAACACCTCGGCCCCGCATCTCATTAACCAGTAGAACAAAGCAGTTAACACCTCGGCCCCGCATCTCATTAACCAGTAGAACAAAGCAGTGAAAACATTGGCCCCGCCCCCGCATCTCATTACCAAACAGAACAATATAATGGACACCTCGGCCCTGCCCCCTGCATTTACTTAACCAGTAGAACAAAGCAGTGAACACCTCGGCCCCGCATCTCATTACCAAGTAGAACAAAGCTGTGAACACCTCGGCCCCGCCCCCCGCATCTCATTAGCAAGTAGATCAAAGCTGTGAACACCTAGGCTCCGCATCTCATTACCAAGTAGAACAAAGCAGTGAAAACATTGGCCCCGCCCCCGCATCTCATTACCAAACAGAACAATATAATGGACACCTCGGCCCTGCCCCCTGCATCTACTTAACCAGTAGAACAAAGCAGTGAACACTTCGGCACCGCATCTCATTAACAAGTAGTGTACTGTTCTCTCTATGTGTTATACTGCTGCAGTGTTGACATAGATGAAACAGCAAGACAAAATCTTTTGATAGCCAGGGAAGTGAGCAGCCTTGCTCCTTTAATGACTGGTAAGTCAGTGAAATTCAAACACAGTGAAACTAAAAAATTAAAGACACAGAATCTCTGTTACAAAGATACAAAGCTGGTACACAGGTAAACATGCAGATAAACATGACTAAACTAGCACATAACAAAAACTAGCACATATAACTGTCATAAACTGCCTACCTCAGTACATATGCTAACTAGCGCGAATGCTGATTAGCGCTCATGCCAACAAATAATCTAAGTCATTGCCATACTAGGCCAACACACAACTTACAGTTATTGCCTCCTGATGGATTGCACACATAAAAACTGAAGAAAGAGGATGTTCGGAAGGAATCACACAACTGACTCCGAGCTTTACTTGTTACTTCCGGTGAATCACTTCCTGTGTCACAGTAAAGGCGCTAATTTAAAGATGGACAATAAACAACATAAAATACATTCTGAAGAACAGGAAGTCTGAACCTAGCAATTTACAATCTAATTATTAAACATTTATTATTGAAGGTTGAACAAGTAGAACAACAAAGTGAATACCTCAACCCGCCCCGCCCCCTGCATCTCATTACCAAGTAGAACAAAGCTGTGAACACCTCGGCCCCGCATCTAATTAACCAGTAGAACAAAGCAGTGAACACCTCGGCCCCGCCCCCCGCATCTCATTACCAAGTAGATCAAAGCTGTTAACACCTAGGCCCCGCATCTCATTACCAAGTAGAACAAAGCTGTGAACACCTCGGCCCCGCATCTCATTAACCAGTAGAACAAAGTAGTGAACACCTCGGCCCCGCCCCCCGCATCTCATTTCCAGGTAGATCAAAGCTGTGTACACCTAGGCCCCGCATCTCATTACCAAGTAGAACAAAGCAGTGAACGCCTCGGCCCCGCATCTCATTAACCAGTAGAAAAAAAGCAGTAAAAACATTGGCCCCGCCCCCGCATCTCATTACCAAACAGAACAATATAATGGACACCTCGGCCCTGCCCCCTGCATCTACTTAACCAGTAGAACAAAGCAGTGAACACCTCGGCCCCGCATCTCATTCACCAGTAGAACAAAGCAGTGAACACCTCGGCCCCGCGTCTCATTAACCAGTAGAACAAAGCAGTGAAAACATTGGCCCCGCCCCCGCATCTTATTACCAAACAGAACAATATAATGGACACCTCGGCCCTGCCCCCTGCATCTACTTAACCAGTAGAACAAAGCAGTGATCACCTCGGCCCCGCATCTCATTCACCAGTAGAACAAAGCAGTGAACACCTGGGCCCCGCATCTCATTAACCAGTAGAACAAAGCAGTGAACACCTAGGCCCCGCATCTCATTACCAAGTAGAACAAAGCAGTGAACACCTCGGCCCCGCATCTCATTAACCAGTAGAACAAAGCAGTGAAAACATTGGCCCCGCCCCCGCATCTCATTACCAAACAGAACAATATAATGGACACCTCGGCCCTGCCCCCTGCATCTACTTAACCAGTAGAACAAAGCAGTGAACACCTCTGCCCCGCATCTCATTAACCAGTAGAACAAACCAGTGAAAACATCGGCCCCGCCCCCGCATCTCATTACCAAGTAGAACAAAGCTGTGAACACCTCAGCCCCGCCCCCCGCATCTCATTACCAAGTAGAACAAAGCTGTGAACACCTAGGCTCCGCATCTCATTATCAAGTAGAACAAAGCAGTGAACACCTCGGCCCCGCATCTCATTAACCAGTAGAACAAAGCAGTGAAAACATTGGCCCCGCCCCCGCATCTCATTACCAAACAGAACAATATAATGGACACCTCGGCCCTGCCCCCTGCATCTACTTAACCAGTAGAACAAAGCAGTGAACACCGTGGCCCCGCATCTCATTAACCAGTAGAACAATATAGTGAAAACCTCGGCCCCGCCACGGCCCTGCATCTCATTACCAAGTAGACCAATAAAGTGGACATCTCGGACCCGTACCTTGCATCTCATTACCAAGTAGAACATATAGTGAGCACCTCGGACCCGCCCCCTGCATCTCATTAACCAGTAGACCAATAAAGTGAAAACCTTGGCCCCACCCCTGCATCTCATTAACAAGTAATGTACTGTTCTCTCTATGTGTTATACTGCTGCAGTGTTGATATAGATGAAACAGCCAGACAAAATCTTTTGATAGCCAGGGAAGTGAGCAGCCTTGCTCCTTTATTAGACTGGTAAGTCAGTGAAATTCAAACACAGTGAAACTAAAAAAGTAAAGACACAGAATCTTTGTTACAAAGATACAAAGCTGGTACACAGGTAAACATGCAGATAAACATGACTAAACTAGCACATAACAAAAACTAGCACATATAACTGTCATAAACTGCCTACCTCAGTACATATGCTAACTAGCACGAATGCTAACTAGCGCGAATGCTAACTAGCGCGAATGCTAATTAGCGCTCATGCCAACAAATACTCTAAGTCATTGCCATACTAGGCCAACACACAACTTACAGTTATTGCCTCCTGATGGATTGCACACATAAAAACTGAAGAAAGAGGATGTTCGGAAGGAATCACACAACTGACTCCGAGCTTTACTTGTTACTTCCGGTGAATCACTTCCTGTGTCACAGTAAAGGCGCTAATTTAAAGATGGACAATAAACAACATAAAATACATTCTGAAGAACAGGAAGTCTGAACCTAGCAATTTACAATCTAATTATTAAACATTTATTATTGAAGGTTGAACAAGTAGAACAACAAAGTGAATACCTCAACCCGCCCCGCCCCCTGCATCTCATTACCAAGTAGAACAAAGCTGTGAACACCTCGGCCCCGCATCTAATTAACCAGTAGAACAAAGCAGTGAACACCTCGGCCCCGCATCTCATTACCAAGTAGAACAAAATTGTGAACACCTCGGCCCCGCCCCCCGCATCTCATTACCAGGTAGATCAAAGCTGTTAACACCTAGGCCCCGCATCTCATTACCAAGTAGAACAAAGCTGTGAACACCTCGGCCCCGCATCTCATTAACCAGTAGAACAAAGTAGTGAACACCTCGGCCCCGCCCCCCGCATCTCATTACCAAGTAGATCAAAGCTGTGTACACCTAGGCCTCGCATCTCATTACCAAGTAGAACAAAGCAGTGAAAACATTGGCCCCGCCCCCGCATCTCATTACCAAACAGAACAATATAATGGACACCTCGGCCCTGCCCCCTGCATCTACTTAACCAGTAGAACAAAGCAGTGAACACCTCTGCCCCGCATCTCATTAACCAGTAGAACAAAGCAGTGAAAACATCGGCCCCGCCCCCCGCATCTCATTACCAAGTAGATCAAAGCTGTGAACACCTAGGCCCTGCATCTCATTACCAAGTAGAAAAAAACAGTGAACACCTCGGCCCCGCATCTCATTAACCAGTAGAACAAAGCAGTGAACACCTCGGCCCCGCATCTCATTATTCAGTAGAACACAGCAGTGAAAACATCGGCCCCGCCCCCGCATCTCATTACCGAGTAGATCAAAGCTGTGAACACCTAGGCCCCGCATCTCATTACCAAGTAGAACAAAGCTGTGAACACCTCGGCCCCGCATCTCATTACCAAGTAGAACAAAATTGTGAACACCTCGGCCCCGCCCCCCGCATCTCATTACCAAGTAGATCAAAGCTGTGAACACCTAGGCCCCGCATCTCATTACCAAGTAGAACAAAGCTGTGAACACCTCGGCCCCGCATCTCATTAACCAGTAGAACAAAGCTGTGAACACCTCGGCCCCGCATCTCATTAACCAGTAGAACAAAGCAGTGAAAACATCGGTCCCGCCCCCGAATCTCATTACCAAGTAGAACAAAGCAGTGAACACCTCGGCCCCACCCCCCACATCTCATTACCAAGTAGATCAAAGCTGTGAACACCTAGGCCCCGCATCTCATTACCAAGTGGAACAAAGCAGTGAACACCTCGGCCCCGCATCTCATTCACCAGTAGAACAAAGCTGTGAACACCTCGGCCCCGCATCTCATTAACCAGTAGAACAAAGCAGTGAACACCTCGGCCCCGCCCCCCGCATCTCATTACCAAGTAGAACAAAGCTGTGAACACCTCGTCCCGGCATCTCATTACCAAGTAGAACAAAGCTGTGACCACCTCGGCCCCGCATCTCATTAACCAGTCGAACAAAGCAGTGAAAACATTGGCCCCGCCCCCGCATCTCATTACCAAACAGAACAATATAATGGACACCTCGGCCCTGCCCCCTGCATCTACTTAACCAGTAGAACAAAGCAGTGAACACCTCGGCCCCGCATCTCATTAACAAGTAGTGTACTATTCTCTCTATGTGTTATACTGCTGCAGTGTTGACATAGATGAAACAGCCAGACAAAATCTTTTGATAGCCAGGGAAGTGAGCAGCCTTGCTCCTTTAATGACTGGTAAGTCAGTGAAATTCAAACACAGTGAAACTAAAAAAGTAAAGACACAGAATCTCTGTTACAAAGATACAAAGCTGGTACACAGGTAAACATGCAGATAAACATGACTAAACAAGCACATAAAAAAAACTAGCACATATAAAAGTCATAAACGGCCTACCTCAGTACATATGCTAACTAGCGCGAATGCTAATTAGCGCTCATGCCAACAAATACTCTAAGTCATTGCCATACTAGGCCCACACACAACTTACAGTTATTGCCTCCTGATGGATTGCACACATAAAAACTGAAGAAAGAGGATGTTCGGAAGGAATCACACAACTGACTCCGAGCTTTACTTTTTACTTCCGGTGAATCACTTCCTGTGTCATAGTAAAGGTGCTAATTTAAAGATGGACAATAAACAACATAAAATACATTCTGAAGAACAGGAAGTCTGAACCTAGCAATTTACAATCTAATTATTAAACATTTATTATTGAAGGTTGAACAAGTAGAACAACAAAGTGAATACCTCAGCCCACCCCCCCCCCCTGTATCTCATTAACCAGTAGAACAATACAGTGAGCAATTCGGCCCCGCCCCCTGCATCTCATTACCAAGTAGAACAAATCTGTGAACACCTTGGCCCCGCATCTCATTACCAAGTAGAACAAAGCAGTGAACACCTCGGCCCCGCATCACATTAACCAGTAGAACAAAGCAGTGAAAACATTGGCCCCGCCCCCACATCTCATTACCAAACAGAACAAAATAATGGACACCTCGGCCCTGCCCCCTTTATCTAATTAACCAGTAGAACAAAGCAGTGAACACCTCGGCCCCGCATCTCATTCACCAGTAGAACAAAGCAGTGAACACCTCGGCCCCGCCCCCCGCATCTCATTACCAAGTAGATCAAAGCTGTGAACACCTCGGCCCCGCATATCATTACCAAGTAGAACATAGCTTTGAACACCTCGGCCCCGCCCCCCGCATCTCATTACCAAGTAGATCAAAGCTGTGAACACCTAGGCTCCGCAACTCATTACCAAGTAGAACAAAGCAGTGAACACCTGGGCCCCGCATCTCATTAACCAGTAGAACAAAGCAGTGAAAACATTGGCCCCGCCCCCGCATCTCATTACCAAACAGAACAATATAATGGACACCTCAGCCCATCCCCCTGCATCTACTTAACCAGTAGAACAATACAGTGAGCAACTTGGCCCCGCCCCCTGCATCTCATTACCAAGTAGAACAAAGCAGTGAACACCTCGGCCCCGCATCTCATTAACCAGTAGAACAAAGCAGTGAAGACCTCGGCCCCGCCCCCCGCATCTCATTACCAAGTAGAACATCCATCCATTTTCTCCCGCTTATCCGTTTCCGGGTGGCGGGGGTGGCAGTCTGAGCACTGTCACCCAGATCACATTGCACCGATTAAGAACCTTCCTGCAGGTGGTGAGCCCAGCCGTGGGACACGAACCCACTACCCCGAGATTGTGAGTCTCATGCTCTACCTAATAAGCTAGCCGGGAACCAAGTAGAACAAAATAGTGAAAACCTCGGCCCCGCCCCGGCCCTGCATCTCATTACCAAGTGGAACATATAGTGAGCACCTCGGACCCGCCCCCTGCATCTCATTAACCAGTAGAACAAAGCAGTGAACACCTCGGCCCCGCCCCCCGCATCTCATTAACCAGTAGAACAAAGCAGTGAACACCTCGGCCCCGCCCCCCGCATCTCATTACCAAGTAGATCAAAGCTGTGAACACCTAGGCTCCGCATCTCATTATCAAGTAGAACCAAGCATTGAACACCTCGGCCCCGCATCTCATTAACCAGTAGAACAAAGCAGTGAAAACATTGGCCCCGCCCCCGCATCTCATTACCAAACAGAACAATATAATGGACACCTCGGCCCTGCCCCCTGCATCTACTAAACCAGTAGAACAAAGCAGTGAACACCTCGGCCCCGCATCTCATTCACCAGTAGAACAAAGCAGTGAACACCTGGGCCCCGCATCTCATTAACCAGTAGAACAATATAGTGAAAACCTCGGCCCCGCCACGGCCCTGCATCTCATTACCAAGTAGACCAATAAAGTGGACATCTCGGACCCGTCCCTTGCATCTCATTACCAAGTAGAACATATAGTGAGCACCTCGGACCCGCCCCCTGCATCTCATTAACCAGTAGACCAATAAAGTGAAAACCTTGGCCCCACCCCTAAATCTCATTAACAAGTAGTGTACTGTTCTCTCTATGTGTTATACTGCTGCAGTGTTGATATAGATGAAACAGCCAGACAAAATCTTTTGATAGCCAGGGAAGTGAGCAGCCTTGCTCCTTTAATGACTGGTAAGTCAGTGAAATTCAAACACAGTGAAACTAAAAAAGTAAAGACACAGAATCTCTGTTACAAAGATACAAAGCTGGTACACAGGTAAACATGCAGATAAACATGACTAAACTAGCACATAACAAAAACTAGCACATATAACTGTCATAAACTGCGTACCTCAGTACATATGCTAACTAGCGCGAATGCTAATTAGCGCTCATGCCAACAAATACTCTAAGTCATTGCCATACTAGGCCAACACACAACTTACAGTTATTGCCTCCTGATGGATTGCAAACATAAAAACTGAAGAAAGAGGATGTTCGGAAGGAATCACACAACTGACTCCGAGCTTTACTTGTTACTTCCGGTGAATCACTTCCTGTGTCACAGTAAAGGCGCTAATTTAAAGATGGACAATAAACAACATAAAATACATTCTGAAGAACAGGAAGTCTGAACCTAGCAATTTACAATCTAATTATTAAACATTTATTATTGAAGGTTGAACAAGTAGAACAACAAAGTGAATACCTCAACCCGCCCCGCCCCCTGCATCTCATTACCAAGTAGAACAAAGCTGTGAACACCTCGGCCCCGCATCTAATTAACCAGTAGAACAAAGCAGTGAACACCTCGGCCCCGCCCCCCGCATCTCATTACCAAGTAGATCAAAGCTGTTAACACCTAGGCCCCGCATCTCATTACCAAGTAGAACAAAGCTGTGAACACCTCGGCCCCGCATCTCATTAACCAGTAGAACAAAGTAGTGAACACCTCGGCCCCGCCCCCCGCATCTCATTACCAAGTAGATCAAAGCTGTGTACACCTAGGCCCCGCATCTCATTACCAAGTAGAACAAAGCAGTGAACACCTCGGCCCCGCATCTCATTAACCAGTAGAACAAAGCAGTGAAAACATTGGCCCCGCCCCCGCATCTCATTACCAAACAGAACAATATAATGGACACCTCGGCCCTGCCCCCTGCATCTACTTAACCAGTAGAACAAAGCAGTGAACACCTCGGCCCCGCATCTCATTCACCAGTAGAACAAAGCAGTGAACACCTCGGCCCCGCGTCTCATTAACCAGTAGAACAAAGCAGTGAAAACATTGGCCCCGCCCCCGCATCTTATTACCAAACAGAACAATATAATGGACACCTCGGCCCTGCCCCCTGCATCTACTTAACCAGTAGAACAAAGCAGTGAACACCTCGGCCCCGCATCTCATTCACCAGTAGAACAAAGCAGTGAACACCTGGGCCCCGCATCTCATTAACCAGTAGAACAAAGCAGTGAATACCTAGGCCCCGCATCTCATTACCAAGTAGAACAAAGCAGTGAACACCTCGGCCCCGCATCTCATTAACCAGTAGAACAAAGCAGTGAAAACATTGGCCCCGCCCCCGCATCTCATTACCAAACAGAACAATATAATGGACACCTCGGCCCTGCCCCCTGCATCTACTTAACCAGTAGAACAAAGCAGTGAACACCTCTGCCCCGCATCTCATTAACCAGTAGAACAAACCAGTGAAAACATCGGCCCCGCCCCCGCATCTCATTACCAAGTAGAACAAAGCTGTGAACACCTCGGCCCCGCCCCCCGCATCTCATTACCAAGTAGAACAAAGCTGTGAACACCTAGGCTCCGCATCTCATTATCAAGTAGAACAAAGCAGTGAACACCTCGGCCCCGCATCTCATTAACCAGTAGAACAAAGCAGTGAAAACATTGGCCCCGCCCCCGCATCTCATTACCAAACAGAACAATATAATGGACACCTCGGCCCTGCCCCCTGCATCTACTTAACCAGTAGAACAAAGCAGTGAACACCGTGGCCCCGCATCTCATTAACCAGTAGAACAATATAGTGAAAACCTCGGCCCCGCCACGGCCCTGCATCTCATTACCAAGTAGACCAATAAAGTGGACATCTCGGACCCGTACCTTGCATCTCATTACCAAGTAGAACATATAGTGAGCACCTCGGACCCGCCCCCTGCATCTAATTAACCAGTAGAACAAAGCAGTGAACACCTCGGCCCCGCATCTCATTACCAAGTAGAACAAAATTGTGAACACCTCGGCCCCGCCCCCCGCATCTCATTACCAAGTAGATCAAAGCTGTTAACACCTAGGCCCCGCATCTCATTACCAAGTACAACAAAGCTGTGAACACCTCGGCCCCGCATCTCATTAACCAGTAGAACAAAGTAGTGAACACCTCGGCCCCGCCCCCCGCATCTCATTACCAAGTAGATCAAAGCTGTGTACACCTAGGCCTCGCATCTCATTACCAAGTAGAACAAAGCAGTGAAAACATTGGCCCCGCCCCCGCATCTCATTACCAAACAGAACAATATAATGGACACCTCGGCCCTGCCCCCTGCATCTACTTAACCAGTAGAACAAAGCAGTGAACACCTCTGCCCCGCATCTCATTAACCAGTAGAACAAAGCAGTGAAAACATCGGCCCCGCCCCCCGCATCTCATTACCAAGTAGAACAAAGCTGTGAACACCTCGTCCCGGCATCTCATTACCAAGTAGAACAAAGCTGTGACCACCTCGGCCCCGCATCTCATTAACCAGTCGAACAAAGCAGTGAAAACATTGGCCCCGCCCCCGCATCTCATTACCAAACAGAACAATATAATGGACACCTCGGCCCTGCCCCCTGCATCTACTTAACCAGTAGAACAAAGCAGTGAACACCTCGGCCCCGCATCTCATTAACAAGTAGTGTACTATTCTCTCTATGTGTTATACTGCTGCAGTGTTGACATAGATGAAACAGCCAGACAAAATCTTTTGATAGCCAGGGAAGTGAGCAGCCTTGCTCCTTTAATGACTGGTAAGTCAGTGAAATTCAAACACAGTGAAACTAAAAAAGTAAAGACACAGAATCTCTGTTACAAAGATACAAAGCTGGTACACAGGTAAACATGCAGATAAACATGACTAAACTAGCACATAAAAAAAAGTAGCACATATAAAAGTCATAAACGGCCTACCTCAGTACATATGCTAACTAGCGCGAATGCTAATTAGCGCTCATGCCAACAAATACTCTAAGTCATTGCCATACTAGGCCCACACACAACTTACAGTTATTGCCTCCTGATGGATTGCACACATAAAAACTGAAGAAAGAGGATGTTCGGAAGGAATCACACAACTGACTCCGAGCTTTACTTTTTACTTCCGGTGAATCACTTCCTGTGTCATAGTAAAGGTGCTAATTTAAAGATGGACAATAAACAACATAAAATACATTCTGAAGAACAGGAAGTCTGAACCTAGCAATTTACAATCTAATTATTAAACATTTATTATTGAAGGTTGAACAAGTAGAACAACAAAGTGAATACCTCAGCCCACCCCCCCCCCCTGTATCTCATTAACCAGTAGAACAATACAGTGAGCAATTCGGCCCCGCCCCCTGCATCTCATTACCAAGTAGAACAAATCTGTGAACACCTTGGCCTCGCATCTCATTACCAAGTAGAACAAAGTAGTGAACACCTCGGCCCCGCATCACATTAACCAGTAGAACAAAGCAGTGAAAACATTGGCCCCGCCCCCACATCTCATTACCAAACAGAACAAAATAATGGACACCTCGGCCCTGCCCCCTGCATCTAATTAACCAGTAGAACAAAGCAGTGAACACCTAGGCCCCGCATCTCATTACCAAGTAGAACAAAGCTGTGAACACCTCGGCCCCGCATCTCATTACCGAGTAGAACAAAATTGTGAACACCTCGGCCCCGCATCTCATTAACCAGTAGAATAAAGTAGTGAACACCTCGGCCCCGCCCCCCGCATCTCATTACCAAGTAGATCAAAGCAGTGTACACCTAGGCCCCGCATCTCATTACCAAGTAGAACAAAGCAGTGAACACCTCGGCCCCGCATCTCATTAACCAGTAGAACAAAGCAGTGAAAACATTGGCCCCGCCCCCGCATCTCATTACCAAACAGAACAATATAATGGACACCTTGGCCCTGCCCCCTGCATCTACTTAATCAGTAGAACAAAGCAGTAAAAACATTGGCCCCGCCCACGCATCTCATTACCAAGTAGATCAAAGCTGTGAACACATTAGGGCCCGCATCTCATTACCAAGTAGAACAAAGGAGTGAACACCTCGGCCCCGCCTCCGCATCTCATTACCAAGTAGATCAAAGTTTTTATGTGTGCAAACCATCAGGAGGCTATAACTGTAAGTTGTGTGTTGGCCTAGTATGGCAATGACTTAGAGTATTTGTTGGCATGAGCGCTAATTAGCATTCGCGCTAGTTAGCATATGTACTGAGGTAGGCAGTTTATGACAGCTATATGTGCTAGTTTTTGTTATGTGCTAGTTTAGTTATGTTTATCTGCATGTTTACCTGTGTACCAGCTTTTTATCTTTGTAACAGAGATTCTGTGTCTTTACTTTTTTAGTTTCACTGTGTTTGAATTTCACTGACTTACCAGTCATTAAAGGAGCAAGGCTGCTCACTTCCCTGGCTATCAAAAGATTTTGTCTGGCTGTTTCATCTATGTCAACACTGCAGCAGTATAACACATAGAGAGAATAGTACACTACTTGTTAATGAGATGCGGTGCCAAGGTGTTCACTGCTTTGTTCTACTTGGTAATGAGATGCGGGGCCTAGGCGTTCACAGCTTTGATCTACTTGGTAATGAGATGCGGGGGCGGGGCCGAGGTGTTCACTGCTTTGTTCTACTCGTGAATTAGAAGCGGGGCCGAGGTGTTCACTTGTTTGTTCTACTGGTTAAGTAGATGCAGGGGGCAGGGCCGAGGTGTCCATTATTTTGTTCTGTTTGGTAATGAGATGTGGGGGCGGGGCCAATGTTTTCACTGCTTTGTTCTACTGGTTAATGTGATGCGGGGCCGAGGTGTTCACTGCTTTGTTCTACTTGGTAATGAGATGCGGAGCCTAGGTGTTCACATCTTTGATCTACTTGGTAATGAGATGCGGGGGGCGGGGCCGAGGTGTTCACAGCTTTGTTCTACTTGGTAATGAGATGCAGGGGCGGGGCCGAATTGCTCACTGTATTGTTCTACTGGTTAATGAGATACAGGGGGGGTGGGCTGAAGTATTCACTTTGTTGTTCTACTTGTTCAACCTTCAATAATAAATGTTTAATAATTAGATTGTAAATTGCTAGGTTCAGACTTCCTGTTCTTCAGAATGTATTTTATGTTGTTTATTGTCCATCTTTAAATTAGCGCCTTTACTATGACACAGGAAGTGATTCACCGGAAGTAACAAGTAAAGCTCGGAGTCAGTTGTGTGATTCCTTCCGAACATCCTCTTTCTTCAGTTTTTATGTGTGCAATCCATCAGGAGGCAATAACTGTAAGTTGTGTGTTTTGGCCTAGTATGGCAATGACTTAGAGTATTTGTTTGCATGAGCGCTAATTAGCATTCGCGCTAGTTAGCATTCGCGCTAGTTAGCATATGTACTAAGGTAGGCAGTTTATGACAGTTATATGTGCTAGTTTTTGTTATGTGCTAGTTTATTCATGTTTATCTGCATGTTTACCTGTGTACCAGCTTTGTATCTTTGTAACAGAGATTCTGTGTCTTTACTTTTTTAGTTTCACTGTGTTTGAATTTCACTGACTTACCAGTCATTAAAGGAGCAAGGCTGCTCACTTCCCTGGCTATCAAAAGATTTTGTCTGGCTGTTTCATCTATGTCAACACTGCAGCAGTATAACACATAGAGAGAACAGTAAACTACTTGTTAATGAGATGCGGGGCCGAGGTGTTCACTGCTTTGTTCTACTGGTGAATGAGATGCGGGGCCGAGGTGTTCACTGCTTTGTTCTACTGGTTAAGTAGATGCAGGGGGCAGGGCTGAGGTGTCCATTATATTGTTCTGTTTGGTAATGAGATATGGGGGCGGGGCCAATGTTTTCACTGCTTTGTTCTACTGGTTAATGAGATGCGGGGCCGAGGTGTTCACAGCTTTGTTCTACTTGGTAATGAGATGCAGGGGGCGGGGCCGAGGTGTCCATTATATTGTTCTGTTTGGTAATGAGATGCGGGGGCGGGGCCAATGTTTTCACAGCTTTGTTCTACTTGGTAATGAGATGCGGGGCCGAGGTGTTCACAGCTTTGTTCTACTGGTTAATGAGATACAGGGGGGGGTGGGCTGAGGTATTCACTTTGTTGTTCTACTTGTTCAACCTTCAATAATAAATGTTTAATAATTAGATTGTAAATTGCTAGGTTCAGACTTCCTGTTCTTCAGAATGTATTTTATGTTGTTTATTGTCCATCTTTAAATTAGCGCCTTTACTATGACACAGGAAGTGATTCACCGGAAGTAACAAGTAAAGCTCGGAGTCAGTTGTGTGATTCCTTCCGAACATCCTCTTTCTTCAGTTTTTATGTGTGCAATCCATCAGGAGGCAATAACTGTAAGTTGTGTGTTGGCCTAGTATGGCAATGACTTAGAGTATTTGTTGGCATGAGCGCTAATTAGCATTCGTGCTAGTTAGCATATGTACTGAGGTAGGCCGTTTATGACAGTTATATGTGCTAGATTTTGTTATGTGCTAGTTTAGTCATGTTTATCTGCATGTTTACCTGTGTACCAGCTTTGTATCTTTGTAACAGAGATTCTGTGTCTTTACTTTTTTAGTTTCACTGTGTTTGAATTTCACTGACTTACCAGTCATTAAAGGAGCAAGGCTGCTCACTTCCCTGGCTATCAAAAGATTTTGTCTGGCTGTTTCATCTATGTCAACACTGCAGCAGTATAACACATAGAGAGAACAGTACACTACTTGTTAATGAGATGCGGGGCCGAGGTGTTCACTGCTTTGTTCTACTGGTTAAGTAGATGCAGGGGGCAGGGCCGAGGTGTCCATTATATTGTTCTGTTTGGTAATGAGATGCGGGGGCGGGGCCAATGTTTTAACTGCTTTGTTCGACTGGTTAATGAGATGTGGGGCCGAGGTGGTCACAGCTTTGTTCTACTTGGTAATGAGATGCGGGGCCGAGGTGTTCACAGCTTTATTCTACTTGGTAATGATATGCGGGGGCGGGGCCGATGTTTTCACTGCTTTGTTCTACCGGTTAATGAGATGCGGGGCCGAGGTGTTCACTGCTTTGTTCTACTGGTGAATGAGATGCGGGGCCGAGGTGTTCTCTGCTTTGTCCTACTGGTTAAGTAGATGAAGGGGGCAGGGCCGAGGTGTCCATTATATTGTTCTGTTTGGTAATGAGATGCGGGGGCAGGGCCAATGTTTTCACTGCTTTGTTCTACTGGTTAATGAGATGCGGGGCCGAGGTGTTCACTGCTTTGTTCTACTTGGTAATGAGATGCGGGGCCTAGGTGTTCACAGCTTTGATCCACTTGGTAATGAGATGCGGGGGGCGGGGCCGAGGTGTTAACTGCTTTGTTCTACTGGTTAATGAGATGCGGGGCCGAGGTGTTCACTGCTTTGTTCTACTGGTTAAGTAAATGCAGGGGGCAGGGCCGAGGTGTCAATTATATTGTTCTGTTTGGTAATGAGATGCGGGGGCGGGGCCAATGTTTTCACTGCTTTGTTCTACTGATTAATGAGATGCCGGGCCGAGGTGTTCACTGCTTTGTTCTACTTGGTCATGAGATGCGGGGCCTAGGTGTTCACAGCTTTGATCTACTTGGTAATGAGATGCGGGGGGCGGGGCCGAGGTGTTCACTGCTTTGTTCTACTGGTTAATGAGATGCGGGGCCGAGGTGTTAACTGCTTTGTTCTACTGGTTAATGAGATGCGGGGCCGAGGTTTTCACTGCTTTGTTCTACTTGGTAATGAGATGCGGGGCCTAGGTGTTCACAGCTTTGATCTACTTGGTAATGAGATGCGGGGGGAGGGGCCGAGGTGTTCACTGCTTTGTTCTACTGGTTAATGAGATGCGGGGCCGAGGTGTTAACTGCATTGTTCTACTGGTTAATGAGACGCGGGGCTGAGGTGTTCACTGCTTTGTTCTACTGGTGAATGAGATGCGGGGCCGAGGTGTTCACTGCTTTGTTCTACTGGTTAAGTAGATGCAGGGGGCAGGGCCGAGGTGTCCATTATATTGTTCTGTTTGGTAATGAGATGCGGGGGCGGGGCCAATGTTTTCACTGCTTTGTTCTACTGGTTAATGAGATGCGGGGCCGAGGTGTTCACAGCTTTGTTCTACTTGGTAATGAGATGCGGGGCCGAGGTGTTCACAGCTTTGTTCTACTTGGTAATGAGATGTAGGGGGCGGGGCCGAAATGCTCACTGTATTGTTCTACTGGTTAATGAGATACAGGGGGGGGGTCGGCTGAGGTATTCACTTTGTTGTTCTACTTGTTCAACCTTCAATAATAAATGTTTAATAATTAGATTGTAAATTGCTAGGTTCAGACTTCCTGTTCTTCAGAATGTATTTTATGTTGTTTATTGTCCATCTTTAAATTAGCGCCTTTACTATGACACAGGAAGTGATTCACCGGAAGTAACAAGTAAAGCTCGGAGTCAGTTGTGTGATTCCTTCCGAACATCCTCTTTCTTCAGTTTTTATGTGTGCAATCCATCAGGAGGCAATAACTGTAAGTTGTGTGTTGGCCTAGTATGGCTATGACTTAGATTATTTGTTGGCATGAGCTCTAATTAGCATTCGCGCTAGTTAGCATATGTACTGAGGTAGGCAGTTTATGACAGTTATATGTGCTAGTTTTTGTTATGTGCTAGTTTAGTCATGTTTATCTGCATGTTTACCTGTGTACCAGCTTTGTATCTTTGTAACAGAGATTCTGTGTCTTTACTTTTTTAGTTTCACTGTGTTTGAATTTCACTGACTTACCAGTCATTAAAGGAGCAAGGCAGCTCACTTCCCTGGCTATCAAAAGATTTTGTCTGGCTGTTTCATCTATATCAACACTGCAGCAGTATAACACATAGAGAGAACAGTACACTACTTGTTAATGAGATGCGGGGGTGGGGCCAAGGTTTTCACTTTATTGGTCTACTGGTTAATGAGATGCAGGGGGCGGGTCCGAGGTGCTCACTATATGTTCTACTTGGTAATGAGATGCAAGGGACGGGTCCGAGATGTCCACTTTATTGGTCTACTTGGTAATGAGATGCAGGGCCGGGGCGGGGCCGAGGTTTTCACGATATTGTTCTACTTGGGTCCCGGCTAGCTCATTAGGTAGAGCATGAGACTCACAATCTCAAGGTAGTGGGTTCGTGTCCCACGGCTGGGCTCACCACCTGCAGAAAGGTTCTTAATCGGTGCAATGTGATCTGGGTGACAGTGCTCATACTGCCACCCCCGCCACCCGGAAACGGATAAGCGGGAGAAAATGGATGGATGTTCTACTTGGTAATGAGATGCGGGGGGCGGGGCCTAGGTGTTCACAGCTTTGATCTACTTGGTAATGAGATGCGGGGCCTAGGTGTTCACAGCTTTGATCTACTTGGTAATGAGATGCGGGGGGCGGGGCCGAGGTGTTCACTGCTTTGTTCTACTGGTTAATGAGATGCCGGGGCCGAGGTGTTCACAGCTTTGATCTACTTGGTAATGAGATGCAGGGGGCGGGGCCGAGTTGCTCACTGTATTGTTCTACTGGTTCATGAGATACAGGGGGGGGGGCTGAGGTATTCACTTTGTTGTTCTACTTGTTCAACCTTCAATAATAAATGTTTAATAATTAGATTGTAAATTGCTAGGTTCAGACTTCCTGTTCTTCAGAATGTATTTTATGTTGTTTATTGTCCATCTTTAAATTAGCGCCTTTACTATGACACAGGAAGTGATTCACCGGAAGTAAAAAGTAATGCTCGGAGTCAGTTGTGTGATTCCTTCCGAACATCCTCTTTCTTCAGTTTTTATGTGTGCAATCCATCAGGAGGCAATAACTGTAAGTTGTGTGTTGGCCTAGTATGGCAATGACTTAGAGTATTTGTTGGCATGAGCGCTAATTAGCATTCGCGCTAGTTAGCATATGTACTGAGGTAGGCAGTTTATGACAGTTATATGTGCTAGTTTTTGTTATGTGCTAGTTTAGTCATGTTTATCTGCATGTTTACCTGTGTACCAGCTTTGTATCTTTGTAACAGAGATTCTGTGTCTTTACTTTTTTAGTTTCACTGTGTTTGAATTTCACTGACTTACCAGTCATTAAAGGAGCAAGGCTGCTCACTTCCCTGGCTATCAAAAGATTTTGTCTGGCTGTTTCATCTATGTCAACACTGCAGCAGTATAACACATAGAGAGAACAGTACACTACTTGTTAATGAGATGCGGTGCCGAGGTGTTCACTGCTTTGTTCTACTTGGTAATGAGATGCGGGGCCTAGGTGTTCACAGCTTTGATCTACTTGGTAATGAGATGCGGGGGCGGGGCCGAGGTGTTCACTGCTTTGTTCTACTCGTGAATGAGATGCGGGGCCGAGGTGTTCACTGCTTTGTTCTACTGGTTAAGTAGATGCAGGGGGCAGGGCCGAGGTGTCCATTATTTTGTTCTGTTTGGTAATGAGATGTGGGGGCGGGGCCAATGTTTTCACTGCTTTGTTCTACTGGTTAACGTGATGCGGGGCCGAGGTGTTCACTGCTTTGTTCTACTTGGTAATGAGATGCGGGGCCTAGGTGTTCACATCTTTGATCTACTTGGTAATGAGATGCGGGGGGCGGGGCCGAGGTGTTCACAGCTTTGTTCTACTTGGTAATGAGATGTAGGGGGCGGGGCCGAAATGCTCACTGTATTGTTCTACTGGTTAATGAGATACAGGGGGGGGGGTCGGCTGAGGTATTCACTTTGTTGTTCTACTTGTTCAACCTTCAATAATAAATGTTTAATAATTAGATTGTAAATTGCCAGGTTCAGACTTCCTGTTCTTCAGAATGTATTTTATGTTGTTTATTGTCCATCTTTAAATTAGCGCCTTTACTATGACACAGGAAGTGATTCACCGGAAGTAACAAGTAAAGCTCGGAGTCAGTTGTGTGATTCCTTCCGAACATCCTCTTTCTTCAGTTTTTATGTGTGCAATCCATCAGGAGGCAATAACTGTAAGTTGTGTGTTTTGGCCTAGTATGGCAATGACTTAGAGTATTTGTTTGCATGAGCGCTAATTAGCATTCGCGCTAGTTAGCATATGTACTGAGGTAGGCAGTTTATGACAGTTATATGTGCTAGTTTTTGTTATGTGCTAGTTTAGTCATTTTTATCTGCATGTTTACCTGTGTACAAGCTTTGTATCTTTGTAACAGAGATTCTGTGTCTTTACTTTTTTAGTTTCACTGTGTTTGAATTTCACTGACTTACCAGTCATTAAAGGAGCAAGGCTGCTCACTTCCCTGGCTATCAAAAGATTTTGTCTGGCTGTTTCATCTATATCAACACTGCAGCAGTATAACACATAGAGAGAACAGTACACTACTTGTTAATGAGATGCAGGGGTGGGGCCAAGGTTTTCACTTTATTGGTCTACTGGTTAATGAGATGCAGGGGGCGGGTCCGAGGTGCTCACTATATTGTTCTACTGGTTAATGAGATGCGGGGCCCAGGTGTTCACTGCTTTGTTCTACTGGTGAATGAGATGCGGGGCCGAGGTGTTCACTGCTTTGTTCTACTGGTTAAGTAGATGCAGGGGGCAGGGCCGAGGTGTCCATTATATTGTTCTGTTTGGTAATAAGATGCGGGGGCGGGGCCAATGTTTTCACTGCTTTGTTCTACTGGTTAATGAGATGCGGGGCCGAGGTGTTCACTGCTTTGTTCTACTTGGTAATGAGATGCGGAGCCTAGGTGTTCACAGCTTTGATCTACTTGGTAATGAGATGAGGGGGGGCGGGGCCGAGGTGTATACTGCTTTGTTCTACTGGTTAATGAGATGCGGGGCCGAGGTGTTCACAGCTTTGTTCTACTTGGTAATGAGGTGCGGGGCCTAGGTGTTCACAGCTTTGATCTACTTGGTAATGAGATGCGGGGGGCGGGGCCGAGGTGTTCACTGCTTTGTTCTACTGGGTAATGAGATGCGGGGCCGAGGTGTTCACTGCTTTGTTCTACTTGGTAATGACATGCGGAAACTAGGTGTTCACAGCTTTGATCTACTTGGTAATGAGATGCGGGGCCGAGGTGTTCACAGCTTTGTTCTACTTGGTAATGAGATGCAAGGGGCGGGGCCGAATTGCTCACTGTATTGTTCTACTGGTTAATGAGATACAGGGGGGGGGTGGGCTGAGGTATTCACTTTGTTGTTCTACTTGTTCAACCTTCAATAATAAATGTTTAATAATTAGATTGTAAATTGCTAGGTTCAGACTTCCTGTTCTTCAGAATGTATTTTATGTTGTTTATTGTCCATCTTTAAATTAGCGCCTTTACTATGACACAGGAAGTGATTCACCGGAAGTAACAAGTAAAGCTCGGAGTCAGTTGTGTGATTCCTTCCGAACATCCTCTTTCTTCAGTTTTTATGTGTGCAATCCATCAGGAGGCAATAACTGTAAGTTGTGTGTTGGCCTAGTATGGCAATGACTTAGATTATTTGTTGGCATGAGGGCTAATTAGCATTCGCGCTAGTTAGCATATGTACTGAGGTAGGCAGTTTATGACAGTTATATGTGCTAGTTTTTGTTATATGCTAGTTTAGTCATGTTTATCTGCATGTTTACCTGTGTACCAGCTTTGTATCTTTGTAACAGAGATTCTGTGTCTTTACTTTTTTAGTTTCACTGTGTTTGAATTTCACTGACTTACCAGTCATTAAAGGAGCAAGGCTGCTCAGTTCCCTGGCTATCAAAAGATTTTGTCTGGCTGTTTCATCTATATCAACACTGCAGCAGTATAACACATAGAGAGAACAGTACACTACTTGTCAATGAGATGCAGGGGTGGGGCCAAGGTTTTCACTTTATTGGTCTACTGGTTAATGAGATGCAGGGGGCGGGTCCGAGGTGCTCACTATATGTTCTACTTGGTAATGAGATGCAAGGGACGGGTCCGAGATGTCCACTTTATTGGTCTACTTGGTAATGAGATGCAGGGCCGGGACGGGGCCGAGGTTTTCACGATATTGTTCTACTTGGGTCCCGGCTAGCTCATTAGGTAGAGCATGAGACTCACAATCTCAGGGTAGTGGGTTCGTGTCCCACGGCTGGGCTCACCACCTGCAGGAAGGTTCTTAATCGGTGCAATGTGATCTGGGTGACAGTGCTCATACTGCCACCCCCGCCACCCGGAAACGGATAAGCGGGAGAAAATGGATGGATGTTCTACTTGGTAATGAGATGCGGGGGGCGGGGCCGAGGTGTTCACTGCTTTGTTCTACTGGGTAATGAGATGCGGGGCCGAGGTGTTCACAGCTTTGTTCTACTTGGTAATGAGATGCGGGGCCGAGGTGTTCACAGCTTTGTTCTACTTGGTAATGAGATGCAGGGGGCGGGGCTGAGTTGCTCACTGTATTGTTCTACTGGTTCATGAGATACAGGGGGGGGGGGGCTGAGGTATTCACTTTGTTGTTCTACTTGTTCAACCTTCAATAATAAATGTTTAATAATTAGATTGTAAATTGCTAGGTTCAGACTTCCTGTTCTTCAGAATGTATTTTATGTTGTTTATTGTCCATCTTTAAATTAGCGCCTTTACTATGACACAGGAAGTGATTCACCGGAAGTAAAAAGTAAAGCTCGGAGTCAGTTGTGTGATTCCTTCCGAACATCCTCTTTCTTCAGTTTTTATGTGTGCAATCCATCAGGAGGCAATAACTGTAAGTTGTGTGTTGGCCTAGTATGGCAATGACTTAGAGTATTTGTTGGCATGAGCGCTAATTAGCATTCGCGCTAGTTAGCATATGTACTGAGGTAGGCAGTTTATGACAGTTATATGTGCTAGTTTTTGTTATGTGCTAGTTTAGTCATGTTTATCTGCATGTTTACCTGTGTACCAGCTTTGTATCTTTGTAACAGAGATTCTGTGTCTTTACTTTTTTAGTTTCACTGTGTTTGAATTTCACTGACTTACCAGTCATTAAAGGAGCAAGGCTGCTCACTTCCCTGGCTATCAAAAGATTTTGTCTGGCTGTTTCATCTATATCAACACTGCAGCAGTATAACACATAGAGAGAACAGTACACTACTTGTTAATGAGATGCGGGGCCGAGGTGTTCACTGCTTTGTTCTACTGGTTAAGTAGATGCAGGGGGCAGGGCCAAGGTGTCCATTATATTGTTCTGTTTGGTAATGAGATGCGGGGGCGGGGCCAATGTTTTCACTGCTTTGTTCTACTGGTTAATGAGATGCGGGGCCGAGGTGTTCACTGCTTTGTTCTACTTGGTAATGAGATGCGGGGCCTAGGTGTTCACAGCTTTGATCTACTTGGTAATGAGATGCGGGGGCGGGGCCGAGGTGTATACTGCTTTGTTCTACTGTTTAATGAGATGCGGGGCCGAGGTGTTCACAGCTTTGTTCTACTTGGTAATGAGATGCGGGGCCTAGGTGTTCACAGCTTTGATCTACTTGGTAATGAGATGCGGGGGGGCGGGGCCGAGGTGTTCACTGCTTTGTTCTACTGGTTAATGAGATGCGGGGCCGAGGTGTTCACAGCTTTGTTCTACTTGGTAATGAGATGCGGGGCCGAGGTGTTCACAGCTTTGTTCTACTTGGTAATGAGATGCAGGGGGCGGGGCTGAGTTGCTCACTGTATTGTTCTACTGGTTCATGAGATACAGGGGGGGGGGCTGAGGTATTCACTTTGTTGTTCTACTTGTTCAACCTTCAATAATAAATGTTTAATAATTAGATTGTAAATTGCTAGGTTCAGACTTCCTGTTCTTCAGAATGTATTTTATGTTGTTTATTGTCCATCTTTAAATTAGCGCCTTTACTATGACACAGGAAGTGATTCACCGGAAGTAAAAAGTAATGCTCGGAGTCAGTTGTGTGATTCCTTCCGAACATCCTCTTTCTTCAGTTTTTATGTGTGCAATCCATCAGGAGGCAATAACTGTAAGTTGTGTGTTGGCCTAGTATGGCAATGACTTAGAGTATTTGTTGGCATGAGCGCTAATTAGCATTCGCGCTAGTTAGCATATGTACTGAGGTAGGCAGTTTATGACAGTTATATGTGCTAGTTTTTGTTATGTGCTAGTTTAGTCATGTTTATCTGCATGTTTACCTGTGTACCAGCTTTGTATCTTTGTAACAGAGATTCTGTGTCTTTACTTTTTTAGTTTCACTGTGTTTGAATTTCACTGACTTTCCAGTCATTAAAGGAGCAAGGCTGCTCACTTCCCTGGCTATCAAAAGATTTTGTCTGGCTGTTTCATCTATATCAACACTGCAGCAGTATAACACATAGAGAGAACAGTACACTACTTGTTAATGAGATGCGGGGCCGAGGTGTTCACTGCTTTGTTCTACTGGTTAAGTAGATGCAGGGGGCAGGGCCAAGGTGTCCATTATATTGTTCTGTTTGGTAATGAGATGCGGGGGCGGGGCCAATGTTTTCACTGCTTTGTTCTACTGGTTAATGAGATGCGGGGCCGAGGTGTTCACTGCTTTGTTCTACTTGGTAATGAGATGCGGGGCCTAGGTGTTCACAGCTTTGATCTACTTGGTAATGAGATGCGGGGGCGGGGCCGAGGTGTATACTGCTTTGTTCTACTGTTTAATGAGATGCGGGGCCGAGGTGTTCACAGCTTTGTTCTACTTGGTAATGAGATGCGGGGCCTAGGTGTTCACAGCTTTGATCTACTTGGTAATGAGATGCGGGGGACGGGGCCGAGGTGTTCACTGCTTTGTTCTACTGGTTAATGAGATGCGGGGCCGAGGTGTTCACTGCTTTGTTCTACTTGGTAATGAGATGCGGAGCCTAGGTGTTCACAGCTTTGATCTACTTGGTAATGAGATGCGGGGGGAGGGGCCGAGGTGTTCACAGCTTTGTTCTACTGGTTAATGAGATGCGGGGCCGAGGTGTTAACTGCATTGTTCTACTGGTTAATGAGATGCGGGGCCGAGGTGTTCACTGCTTTGTTCTACTGGTGAATGAGATGCGGGGCCAGGGTGTTCACTGCTTTGTTCTACTGGTTAAGTAGATGCAGGGGGCAGGGCCGAGGTGTCCATTATATTGTTCTGTTTGGTAATGAGATGCGGGGGCGGGGCCAAATTTTTCACTGCTTTGTTCTACTGGTTAATGAGATGCGGGGCCGAGGTGTTCACAGCTTTGTTCTACTTGGTAATGAGATGCGGGGGGCGGGGCCGAGGTGTTCACTGCTTTGTTCTACTGGTTAATGAGATGCGGGGCCGAGGTGTTCACTGCTTTGTTCTACTTGGTAATGAGATGCGGAGCCTAGGTGTTCACAGCTTTGATCTACTTGGTAATGAGATGCGGGGGGCGGGGCCGAGGTGTTCACAGCTTTGTTCTACTTGGTAATGAGATGCGGGGCCGAGGTGTTCACAGCTTTGTTCTACTTGGTAATGAGATGCAGGGGGGGGGGGCCGAATTGCTCACTGTATTGTTCTACTGGTTAATGAGATACAGGGGGGGGGGGGTGGGCTGAGGTATTCACTTTGTTGTTCTACTTGTTCAACCTTCAATAATAAATGTTTAATAATTAGATTGTAAATTGCTAGGTTCAGACTTCCTGTTCTTCAGAATGTATTTTATGTTTTGTATTGTCCATCTTTAAATTAGCGCCTTTACTATGACACAAGAAGTGATTCACCGGAAGTAACAAGTAAAGCTCGGAGTCAGTTGTGTGATTCCTTCCGAACATCCTCTTTCTTCAGTTTTTATGTGTGCAATCCATCAGGAGGCAATAACTGTAAGTTGTGTGTTGGCCTAGTATGGCAATGACTTAGAGTATTTGTTGGCATGAGCGCTAATTAGCATTCGCTTTAGTTAGCATATGTACTGAGGTAGGCAGTTTATGACAGTTATATGTGCTAGTTTTTGTTATGTGCTAGTTTTGTAATGTTTATCTGCATGTTTACCTGTGTACCAGCTTTGTATCTTTGTAACAGAGATTCTGTGTCTTTACTTTTTTAGTTTCACTGTGTTTGAATTCCACTGACTTACCAGTCAATAAAGGAGCAAGGCTGCTCACTTCCCTGGCTATCAAAAGATTTTGTCTGGCTGTTTCATCTATGTCAACACTGCAGCAGTATAACACATAGAGAGAACAGTACACTACTTGTTAATGAGATGCGGTGCCGAGGTGTTCACTGCTTTGTTCTACTTGGTAATGAGATGCGGGGCCTAGGTGTTCACAGCTTTGATCTACTTGGTAATGAGATGCGGGGGCGGGGCCGAGGTGTTCACTGCTTTGTTCTACTCGTGAATGAGATGCGGGGCCGAGGTGTTCACTGCTTTGTTCTACTGGTGAATGAGATGCGGGGCCGAGGTGTTCACTGCTTTGTTCTACTGGTTAAGTAGATGCAGGGGGCAGGGCCGAGCTGTCTATTATATTGTTCTGTTTGGTAATGAGATGCGGGGGCGGGGCCAATGTTTTCACTGCTTTGTTCTACTGGTTAATGAGATGCGGGGCCGAGGTGTTCACTGCTTTTTTCTACTTGGTAATGAGATGCGGGGCCTAGGTGTTCACAGCTTTGATCTACTTGGTAATGAGATGCGGGGCCGAGGTGTTCACAGCTTTGTTCTACTTGGTAATGAGATGCAGGGGGCGGGGCGGGTTGAGGTATTCACTTTGTTGTTCTACTTGTTCAACCTTCAATTATAAATGTTTAATAATTAGATTGTAAATTGCTAGGTTCAGACTTCCTGTTCTTCAGAATGTATTTTATGTTGTTTATTGTCCATCTTTAAATTAGCGCCTTTACTATGACACAGGAAGTGATTCACCGGAAGTAACAAGTAAAGCTCGGAGTCAGTTGTGTGATTCCTTCCGAACATCCTCTTTCTTCAGTTTTTATGTGTGCAATCCATCAGGAGGCAATAACTGTAAGTTGTGTGTTGGCCTAGTATGGCTATGACTTAGATTATTTGTTGGCATGAGCGCTAATTAGCATTCGCGCTAGTTAGCATATGTACTGATGTAGGCAGTTTATGACAGTTATATGTGCTAGTTTTTGTTATGTGCTAGTTTTGTCATGTTTATCTGCATGTTTACCTGTGTACCAGCTTTGTATCTTTGTAACAGAGATTCTGTGTCTTTACTTTTTTAGTTTCACTGTGTTTGAATTTCACTGACTTACCAGTCATTAAAGGAGCAAGGCAGCTCACTTCCCTGGCTATCAAAAGATTTTGTCTGGCTGTTTCATCTATATCAACACTGCAGCAGTATAACACATAGAGAGAACAGTACACTACTTGTTAATGAGATGCGGGGGTGGGGCCAAGGTTTTCACTTTATTTGTCTACTGGTTAATGAGATGCAGGGGGCGGGTCCGAGGTGCTCACTATATGTTCTACTTGGTAATGAGATGCAAGGGACGGGTCCGAGATGTCCACTTTATTGGTCTACTTGGTAATGAGATGCAGGGCCGGGGCGGGGCCGAGGTTTTCACGATATTGTTCTACTTGGGTCCCGGCTAGCTCATTAGGTAGAGCATGAGACTCACAATCTCAAGGTAGTGGGTTCGTGTCCCACGGCTGGGCTCACCACCTGCAGAAAGGTTCTTAATCGGTGCAATGTGATCTGGGTGACAGTGCTCATACTGCCACCCCCGCCACCCGGAAACGGATAAGCGGGAGAAAATGGATGGATGTTCTACTTGGTAATGAGATAAGGGGGGCGGGGCCGAGGTCTTCACTGCTTTGTTCTACTTGGTAATGAGATGCGGGGCCTAGGTGTTCACAGCTTTGATCTACTTGGTAATGAGATGCGGGGGGCAGGGCCGAGGTGTATACTGCTTTGATCTACTGGTTAATGAGATGCAGGGCCGAGGTGTTCACAGCTTTGTTCAACTTGGTAATGAGATGCGGGGCCTAGGTGTTCACAGCTTTGATCTACTTGGTAATGAGATGCGGGGGGCGGGGCCGAGGTGTTCACTGCTTTGTTCTACTGGTTAATGAGATGCCGGGGCCGAGGTGTTCACAGCTTTGATCTACTTGGTAATGAGATGCAGGGGGCGGGGCCGAGTTGCTCACTGTATTGTTCTAATGGTTCATGAGATACAGGGGGGGGGCTGAGGTATTCACTTTGTTGTTCTACTTGTTCAACCTTCAATAATAAATGTTTAATAATTAGATTGTAAATTGCTAGGTTCAGACTTCCTGTTCTTCAGAATGTATTTTATGTTGTTTATTGTCCATCTTTAAATTAGCGCCTTTACTATGACACAGGAAGTGATTCACCGGAAGTAAAAAGTAAAGCTCGGAGTCAGTTGTGTGATTCCTTCCGAACATCCTCTTTCTTCAGTTTTTATGTGTGCAATCCATCAGGAGGCAATAACTGTAAGTTGTGTGTTGGCCTAGTATGGCAATGACTTAGAGTATTTGTTGGCATGAGCGCTAATTAGCATTCGCGCTAGTTAGCATATGTACTGAGGTAGGCAGTTTATGACAGTTATATGTGCTAGTTTTTGTTATGTGCTAGTTTAGTCATGTTTATCTGCATGTTTACCTGTGTACCAGCTTTGTATCTTTGTAGCAGAGATTCTGTGTCTTTACTTTTTTAGTTTCAATGTGTTTGAATTTCACTGACTTACCAGTCATTAAAGGAGCAAGGCTTCTCACTTCCCTGGCTATCAAAAGATTTTGTCTGGCTGTTTCATCTATGTCAACACTGCAGCAGTATAACACATAGAGAGAACAGTACACTACTTGTTAATGAGATGCGGGGCCGAGGTGTTCACTGCTTTGTTCTACTGGTTAAGTAGATGCAGGGGGCAGGGCCGAGGTGTCCATTATATTGTTCTGTTTGGTAATGAGATGCGGGGGCGGAGCCAATGTTTTAACTGCTTTGTTCGACTGGTTAATGAGATGCGGGGCCGAGGTGGTCACAGCTTTTTTCTACTTGGTAATGAGATGCGAGGCCGAGGTGGTCACAGCTTTGTTCTACTTGGTAATGAGATGCGGGGCCGAGGTGTTCACAGCTTTGTTCTACTTGGTAATGATATGCGGGGGCGGGGCCGATGTTTTCACTGCTTTGTTCTACTGGTTAATGAGATGCGGGGCCGAGGTGTTCACTGCTTTGTTCTACTGGTTAAGTAAATGCAGGGGGCAGGGCCGAGGTGTCCATTATATTGTTCTGTTTGGTAATGAGATGCGGGGGCGGGGCCAATGTTTTCACTGCTTTGTTCTACTGATTAATGAGATGCGGGGCCGAGGTGTTCACTGCTTTGTTCTACTTGTTCATGAGATGCGGGGCCTAGGTGTTCACAGCTTTGATCTACTGGTTAATGACCAGTTAATGACTGGTTAATTTGATCTACTTGGTAATGAGATGCGGGGGGAGGGGCCGAGGTGTTCACTGCTTTGTTCTACTGGTTAATGAGATGCGGGGCCGAGGTGTTAACTGCATTGTTCTACTGGTTAATGAGATGCGGGGCCGAGGTGTTCACTGCTTTGTTCTACTGGTGAATGAGATGCGGGGCCGAGGTGTTCACTGCTTTGTTCTACTGGTTAAGTAGATTCAGGGGGCAGGGCCGAGGTGTCCATTATATTGTTCTGTTTGGTAATGAGATGCGGGGGCGGGGCCAATGTTTTCACTGCTTTGTTCTACTGGTTAATGAGATGCGGGGCCGAGGTGTTCACTGTTTTGTTCTACTTGGTAATGAGATGCGGGGCCTAGGTGTTCACAGCTTTGATCTACTTGGTAATGAGATGCGGGGCCGAGGTGTTCACAGCTTTGTTCTACTTGGTAATGAGATGCAGGGGGCGGGGCGGGTTGAGGTATTCACTTTGTTGTTCTATTTGTTCAACCTTCAATAATAAATGTTTAATAATTAGATTGTAAATTGCTAGGTTCAGACTTCCTGTTCTTCAGAATGTATTTTATGTTGTTTATTGTCCATCTTTAAATTAGCGCCTTTACTATGACACAGGAAGTGATTCACCGGAAGTAACAAGTAAAGCTCGGAGTCAGTTGTGTGATTCCTTCCGAACATCCTCTTTCTTCAGTTTTTATGTGTGCAATCCATCAGGAGGCAATAACTGTAAGTTGTGTGTTGGCCTAGTATGGCAATGACTTAGATTATTTGTTGGCATGAGCGCTAATTAGTATTCGCGCTAGTTAGCATATGTACTGAGGTAGGCAGTTTATGACAGTTATATGTGCTAGTTTTTGTTATGTGCTAGTTTTATCATTTTTATCTGCATGTTTACCTGTGTACCAGCTTTGTATCTTTGTAACAGAGATTCTGTGTCTTTACTTTTTTAGTTTCACTGTGTTTGAATTTCACTGACTTACCAGTCAATAAAGGAGCAAGGCTGCTCACTTCCCTGGCTATCAAAAGATTTTGTCTGGCTGTTTCATCTATGTCAACACTGCAGCAGTATAACACATAGAGAGAACAGTACACGACTTGTTAATGAGATGCGGTGCCGAGGTGTTCACTGCTTTGTTCTACTTGGTAATGAGATGCGGGGCCTAGGTGTTCACAGCTTTGATCTACTTGGTAATGAGATGCGGGGGCGGGGCCGAGGTGTTCACTGCTTTGTTCTACTCGTGAATGAGATGCGGGGCCGAGGTGTTCACTGCTTTGTTCTACTGGTTAAGTAGATGCAGGGGGCAGGGCCGAGGTGTCCATTATTTTGTTCTGTTTGGTAATGAGATGTGGGGGCGGGGCCAATGTTTTCACTGCTTTGTTCTACTGGTTAATGTGATGCGGGGCCGAGGTGTTCACTGCTTTGTTCTACTTGGTAATGAGATGCGGGGCCTAGGTGTTCACATCTTTGATCTACTTGGTAATGAGATGCGGGGGGCGGGGCCGAGGTGTTCACAGCTTTGTTCTACTTGGTAATGAGATGTAGGGGTCGGGGCCGAAATGCTCACTGTATTGTTCTACTGGTTAATGAGATACAGGGGGGGGGGTCGGCTGAGGTATTCACTTTGTTGTTCTACTTGTTCAACCTTCAATAATAAATGTTTAATAATTAGATTGTAAATTGCCAGGTTCAGACTTCCTGTTCTTCAGAATGTATTTTATGTTGTTTATTGTCCATCTTTAAATTAGCGCCTTTACTATGACACAGGAAGTGATTCACCGGAAGTAACAAGTAAAGCTCGGAGTCAGTTGTGTGATTCCTTCCGAACATCCTCTTTCTTCAGTTTTTATGTGTGCAATCCATCAGGAGGCAATAACTGTAAGTTGTGTGTTTTGGCCTAGTATGGCAATGACTTAGAGTATTTGTTTGCATGAGCGCTAATTAGCATTCGCGCTAGTTAGCATATGTACTGAGGTAGGCAGTTTATGACAGTTATATGTGCTAGTTTTTGTTATGTGCTAGTTTATTCATTTTTATCTGCATGTTTACCTGTGTACAAGCTTTGTATCTTTGTAACAGAGATTCTGTGTCTTTACTTTTTTAGTATCACTGTGTTTGAATTTCACTGACTTACCAGTCATTAAAGGAGCAAGGCTGCTCACTTCCCTGGCTATCAAAAGATTTTGTCTGGCTGTTTCATCTATATCAACACTGCAGCAGTATAACACATAGAGAGAACAGTACACTACTTGTTAATGAGATGCAGGGGTGGGGCCAAGGTTTTCACTTTATTGGTCTACTGGTTAATGAGATGCAGGGGGCGGGTCCGAGGTGCTCACTATATTGTTCTACTGGTTAATGAGATGCGGGGCCCAGGTGTTCACTGCTTTGTTCTACTGGTGAATGAGATGCGGGGCCGAGGTGTTCACTGCTTTGTTCTACTGGTTAAGTAGATGCAGGGGGCAGGGCCGAGGTGTCCATTATATTGTTCTGTTTGGTAATAAGATGCGGGGGCGGGGCCAATGTTTTCACTGCTTTGTTCTACTGGTTAATGAGATGCGGGGCCGAGGTGTTCACTGCTTTGTTCTACTTGGTAATGAGATGCGGAGCCTAGGTGTTCACAGCTTTGATCTACTTGGTAATGAGATGCGGGGGGCGGGGCCGAGGTGTATACTGCTTTGTTCTACTGGTTAATGAGATGCGGGGCCGAGGTGTTCACAGCTTTGTTCTACTTGGTAATGAGGTGCGGGGCCTAGGTGTTCACAGCTTTGATCTACTTGGTAATGAGATGCGGGGGGCGGGGCCGAGGTGTTCACTGCTTTGTTCTACTGGTTAATGAGATGCGGGGCCGAGGTGTTCACTGCTTTGTTCTACTTGGTAATGAGATGCGGAGCCTAGGTGTTCACAGCTTTGATCTACTTGGTAATGAGATGCGGGGGGCGGGGCCGAGGTGTTCACAGCTTTGTTCTACTTGGTAATGAGATGCGGGGCCGAGGTGTTCACAGCTTTGTTCTACTTGGTAATGAGATGCAGGGGGCGGGGCCGAATTGCTCACTGTATTGTTCTACTGGTTAATGAGATACAGGGGGGGGGTGGGCTGAGGTATTCACTTTGTTGTTCTACTTGTTCAACCTTCAATAATAAATGTTTAATAATTAGATTGTAAATTGCTAGGTTCAGACTTCCTGTTCTTCAGAATGTATTTTATGTTGTTTATTGTCCATCTTTAAATTAGCGCCTTTACTATGACACAGGAAGTGATTCACCGGAAGTAACAAGTAAAGCTCGGAGTCAGTTGTGTGATTCCTTCCGAACATCCTCTTTCTTCAGTTTTTATGTGTGCAATCCATCAGGAGGCAATAACTGTAAGTTGTGTGTTGGCCTAGTATGGCAATGACTTAGATTATTTGTTGGCATGAGGGCTAATTAGCATTCGCGCTAGTTAGCATATGTACTGAGGTAGGCAGTTTATGACAGTTATATGTGCTAGTTTTTGTTATATGCTAGTTTAGTCATGTTTATCTGCATGTTTACCTGTGTACCAGCTTTGTATCTTTGTAACAGAGATTCTGTGTCTTTACTTTTTTAGTTTCACTGTGTTTGAATTTCACTGACTTACCAGTCATTAAAGGAGCAAGGCTGCTCAGTTCCCTGGCTATCAAAAGATTTTGTTTGGCTGTTTCATCTATATCAACACTGCAGCAGTATAACACATAGAGAGAACAGTACACTACTTGTCAATGAGATGCAGGGGTGGGGCCAAGGTTTTCACTTTATTGGTCTACTGGTTAATGAGATGCAGGGGGCGGGTCCGAGGTGCTCACTATATGTTCTACTTGGTAATGAGATGCAAGGGACGGGTCCGAGATGTCCACTTTATTGGTCTACTTGGTAATGAGATGCAGGGTCGTGGCGGGGCCGAGGTTTTCACTATATTGTTATACTGGTTAATGAGATGCGGGTCCCAGGTGTTCACTGCTTTGTTCTACTGGTGAATGAGATGCGGGGCCGAGGTGTTCACTGCTTTGTTCTACTGGTTAATGAGATGCAGGGGGCGGGTCCGAGGTGCTCACTATATGTTCTACTTGGTAATGAGATGCAGGGCCGGGGCGGGGCCGAGGTTTTCAGAGGGCCCTGCCCCCTGCATCTACTTAACCAGTAGAAAAAAGCAGTGAACACCTCTGCCCCTCCCCCCGCATCTCATTACCAAGTAGATCAAAGCTGTGAACACCTAGGCCCCGCATCTCATTACCAAGTAGAACAAAGCAGTGAACACCTCGGCCCCGCATCTCATTAACCAGTAGAACAAAGCAGTTAACACCTCGGCCCCGCATCTCATTAACCAGTAGAACAAAGCAGTGAAAACATTGGCCCCGCCCCCGCATCTCATTACCAAACAGAACAATATAATGGACACCTCGGCCCTGCCCCCTGCATTTACTTAACCAGTAGAACAAAGCAGTGAACACCTCGGCCCCGCATCTCATTACCAAGTAGAACAAAGCTGTGAACACCTCGGCCCCGCCCCCCGCATCTCATTAGCAAGTAGATCAAAGCTGTGAACACCTAGGCTCCGCATCTCATTACCAAGTAGAACAAAGCAGTGAAAACATTGGCCCCGCCCCCGCATCTCATTACCAAACAGAACAATATAATGGACACCTCGGCCCTGCCCCCTGCATCTACTTAACCAGTAGAACAAAGCAGTGAACACTTCGGCACCGCATCTCATTAACAAGTAGTGTACTGTTCTCTCTATGTGTTATACTGCTGCAGTGTTGACATAGATGAAACAGCAAGACAAAATCTTTTGATAGCCAGGGAAGTGAGCAGCCTTGCTCCTTTAATGACTGGTAAGTCAGTGAAATTCAAACACAGTGAAACTAAAAAATTAAAGACACAGAATCTCTGTTACAAAGATACAAAGCTGGTACACAGGTAAACATGCAGATAAACATGACAAAACTAGCACATATAACTGTCATAAACTGCCTACCTCAGTACATATGCTAACTAGCGCGAATGCTGATTAGCGCTCATGCCAACAAATAATCTAAGTCATTGCCATACTAGGCCAACACACAACTTACAGTTATTGCCTCCTGATGGATTGCACACATAAAAACTGAAGAAAGAGGATGTTCGGAAGGAATCACACAACTGACTCCGAGCTTTACTTGTTACTTCCGGTGAATCACTTCCTGTGTCATAGTAAAGGCGCTAATTTAAAGATGGACAATAAACAACATAAAATACATTCTGAAGAACAGGAAGTCTGAACCTAGCAATTTACAATCTAATTATTAAACATTTATTATTGAAGGTTGAACAAGTAGAACAACAAAGTGAATACCTCAGCCCACCCCCCCCCCCGTATCTCATTAACCAGTAGAACAATACAGTGAGCAACTCGGCCCCGCCCCCTGCATCTCATTACCAAGTAGAACAAAGCTGTAAACAACTCGGCCCCGCATCTCATTACCAAGTAGAACAAAGCAGTGAACACCTAGGCCCCGCATCTCATTACCAAGTAGAACAAAGCTGTGAATACCTCGGCCCCGCATCTCATTACCAAGTAGAACAAAGCAGTGAAAACATCGGCCCCGCCCCCGAATCTCATTACCAAGTAGAACAAAGCAGTGAACACCTCGGCCCCGCCCCCCGCATCTCATTACCAAGTATATCAAAGCTGTGAACACCTAGGCCCCGCATCTCATTAACCAGTAGAACAAAGCTGTGAACACCTCGGCCCCGCATCTCATTCACCAGTAGAACAAAGCAGTGAAAACATCGGCCCCGCCCCCGAATCTCATTACCAAGTAGAACAAAGCAGTGAACACCTCGGCCCCACCCCCCACATCTCATTACCAAGTGGAACAAAGCAGTGAACACCTCGGCCCCGCATCTCATTCACCAGTAGAACAAAGCAGTGAACACCTCGGCCCCGCATCTCATTCACCAGTAGATCATAGCTTTGAACACCTCGGCCCCGCCCCCCACATCTCATTACCAAGTAGATCAAAGCTGTGAACACCTAGGCTCCGCATCTCATTACCAAGTAGAACAAAGCAGTGAACACCTGGGCCCCGCATCTCATTAACCAGTAGAACAAAGCAGTGAAAACATTGGCCCCGCCCCCGCATCTCATTACCAAACAGAACAATATAATGGACACCTCAGCCCATCCCCCTGCATCTACTTAACCAGTAGAACAATACAGTGAGCAACTTGGCCCCGCCCCCTGCATCTCATTACCAAGTAGAACAAAGCAGTGAACACCTCGGCCCCGCATCTCATTAACCAGTAGAACAAAGCAGTGAAGACCTCGGCCCCGCCCCCCGCATCTCATTACCAAGTAGAACATCCATCCATTTTCTCCCGCTTATCCGTTTCCGGGTGGCGGGGGTGGCAGTCTGAGCACTGTCACCCAGATCACATTGCACCGATTAAGAACCTTCCTGCAGGTGGTGAGCCCAGCCGTGGGACACGAACCCACTACCCCGAGATTGTGAGTCTCATGCTCTACCTAATAAGCTAGCCGGGACCCAAGTAGAACAAAATAGTGAAAACCTCGGCCCCGCCCCGGCCCTGCATCTCATTACCAAGTGGAACATATAGTGAGCACCTCGGACCCGCCCCCTGCATCTCATTAACCAGTAGAACAAAGCAGTGAACACCTCGGCCCCGCCCCCCGCATCTCATTACCAAGTAGATCAAAGCTGTGAACACCTAGGCTCCGCATCTCATTATCAAGTAGAACCAAGCATTGAACACCTCGGCCCCGCATCTCATTAACCAGTAGAACAAAGCAGTGAAAACATTGGCCCCGCCCCCGCATCTCATTACCAAACAGAACAATATAATGGACACCTCGGCCCTGCCCCCTGCATCTACTTAACCAGTAGAACAAAGCAGTGAACACCTCGGCCCCGCATCTCATTCACCAGTAGAACAAAGCAGTGAACACCTGGGCCCCGCATCTCATTAACCAGTAGAACAATATAGTGAAAACCTCGGCCCCGCCACGGCCCTGCATCTCATTACCAAGTAGAACATATAGTGAGCACCTCGGACCCGCCCCCTGCATCTCATTAACCAGTAGACCAATAAAGTGAAAACCTTGGCCCCACCCCTAAATCTCATTAACAAGTAGTGTACTGTTCTCTCTATGTGTTATACTGCTGCAGTGTTGATATAGATGAAACAGCCAGACAAAATCTTTTGATAGCCAGGGAAGTGAGCAGCCTTGCTCCTTTAATGACTGGTAAGTCAGTGAAATTCAAACACAGTGAAACTAAAAAAGTAAAGACACAGAATCTCTGTTACAAAGATACAAAGCTGGTACACAGGTAAACATGCAGATAAACTTGACTAAACTAGCACATAACAAAAACTAGCACATATAACTGTCATAAACTGCCTACCTCAGTACATATGCTAACTAGCGCGAATGCTAATTAGCGCTCATGCCAACAAATACTCTAAGTCATTGCCATACTAGGCCAACACACAACTTACAGTTATTGCCTCCTGATGGATTGCACACATAAAAACTGAAGAAAGAGGATGTTCGGAAGGAATCACACAACTGACTCCGAGCTTTACTTGTTACTTCCGGTGAATCACTTCCTGTGTCACAGTAAAGGCGCTAATTTAAAGATGGACAATAAACAACATAAAATACATTCTGAAGAACAGGAAGTCTGAACCTAGCAATTTACAATCTAATTATTAAACATTTATTATTGAAGGTTGAACAAGTAGAACAACAAAGTGAATACCTCAACCCGCCCCGCCCCCTGCATCTCATTACCAAGTAGAACAAAGCTGTGAACACCTCGGCCCCGCATCTAATTAACCAGTAGAACAAAGCAGTGAACACCTCGGCCCCGCCCCCCGCATCTCATTACCAAGTAGATCAAAGCTGTTAACACCTAGGCCCCGCATCTCATTACCAAGTAGAACAAAGCTGTGAACACCTCGGCCCCGCATCTCATTAACCAGTAGAACAAAGTAGTGAACACCTCGGCCCCGCCCCCCGCATCTCATTACCAAGTAGATCAAAGCTGTGTACACCTAGGCCCCGCATCTCATTACCAAGTAGAACAAAGCAGTGAACGCCTCGGCCCCGCATCTCATTAACCAGTAGAAAAAAAGCAGTAAAAACATTGGCCCCGCCCCCGCATCTCATTACCAAACAGAACAATATAATGGACACCTCGGCCCTGCCCCCTGCATTTACTTAACCAGTAGAACAAAGCAGTGAACACCTCGGCCCCGCATCTCATTCACCAGTAGAACAAAGCAGTGAACACCTCGGCCCCGCGTCTCATTAACCAGTAGAACAAAGCAGTGAAAACATTGGCCCCGCCCCCGCATCTTATTACCAAACAGAACAATATAATGGACACCTCGGCCCTGCCCCCTGCATCTACTTAACCAGTAGAACAAAGCAGTGATCACCTCGGCCCCGCATCTCATTCACCAGTAGAACAAAGCAGTGAACACCTGGGCCCCGCATCTCATTAACCAGTAGAACAAAGCAGTGAACACCTAGGCCCCGCATCTCATTACCAAGTAGAACAAAGCAGTGAACACCTCGGCCCCGCATCTCATTAACCAGTAGAACAAAGCAGTGAAAACATTGGCCCCGCCCCCGCATCTCATTACCAAACAGAACAATATAATGGACACCTCGGCCCTGCCCCCTGCATCTACTTAACCAGTAGAACAAAGCAGTGAACACCTCTGCCCCGCATCTCATTAACCAGTAGAACAAACCAGTGAAAACATCGGCCCCGCCCCCGCATCTCATTACCAAGTAGAACAAAGCTGTGAACACCTCGGCCCCGCCCCCCGCATCTCATTACCAAGTAGAACAAAGCTGTGAACACCTAGGCTCCGCATCTCATTATCAAGTAGAACAAAGCAGTGAACACCTCGGCCCCGCATCTCATTAACCAGTAGAACAAAGCAGTGAAAACATTGGCCCCGCCCCCGCATCTCATTACCAAACAGAACAATATAATGGACACCTCGGCCCTGCCCCCTGCATCTACTTAACCAGTAGAACAAAGCAGTGAACACCGTGGCCCCGCATCTCATTAACCAGTAGAACAATATAGTGAAAACCTCGGCCCCGCCACGGCCCTGCATCTCATTACCAAGTAGACCAATAAAGTGGACATCTCGGACCCGTACCTTGCATCTCATTACCAAGTAGAACATATAGTGAGCACCTCGGACCCGCCCCCTGCATCTCATTAACCAGTAGACCAATAACGTGAAAACCTTGGCCCCACCCCTGCATCTCATTAACAAGTAATGTACTGTTCTCTCTATGTGTTATACTGCTGCAGTGTTGATATAGATGAAACAGCCAGACAAAATCTTTTGATAGCCAGGGAAGTGAGCAGCCTTGCTCCTTTATTAGACTGGTAAGTTAGTGAAATTCAAACACAGTGAAACTAAAAAAGTAAAGACACAGAATCTTTGTTACAAAGATACAAAGCTGGTACACAGGTAAACATGCAGATAAACATGACTAAACTAGCACATAACAAAAACTAGCACATATAACTGTCATAAACTGCCTACCTCAGTACATATGCTAACTAGCACGAATGCTAACTAGCGCGAATGCTAACTAGCGCGAATGCTAATTAGCGCTCATGCCAACAAATACTCTAAGTCATTGCCATACTAGGCCAACACACAACTTACAGTTATTGCCTCCTGATGGATTGCACACATAAAAACTGAAGAAAGAGGATGTTCGGAAGGAATCACACAACTGACTCCGAGCTTTACTTGTTACTTCCGGTGAATCACTTCCTGTGTCACAGTAAAGGCGCTAATTTAAAGATGGACAATAAACAACATAAAATACATTCTGAAGAACAGGAAGTCTGAACCTAGCAATTTACAATCTAATTATTAAACATTTATTATTGAAGGTTGAACAAGTAGAACAACAAAGTGAATACCTCAACCCGCCCCGCCCCCTGCATCTCATTACCAAGTAGAACAAAGCTGTGAACACCTCGGCCCCGCATCTAATTAACCAGTAGAACAAAGCAGTGAACACCTCGGCCCCGCATCTCATTACCAAGTAGAACAAAATTGTGAACACCTCGGCCCCGCCCCCCGCATCTCATTACCAAGTAGATCAAAGCTGTTAACACCTAGGCCCCGCATCTCATTACCAAGTAGAACAAAGCTGTGAACACCTCGGCCCCGCATCTCATTAACCAGTAGAACAAAGTAGTGAACACCTCGGCCCCGCCCCCCGCATCTCATTACCAAGTAGATCAAAGCTGTGTACACCTAGGCCTCGCATCTCATTACCAAGTAGAACAAAGCAGTGAAAACATTGGCCCCGCCCCCGCATCTCATTACCAAACAGAACAATATAATGGACACCTCGGCCCTGCCCCCTGCATCTACTTAACCAGTAGAACAAAGCAGTGAACACCTCTGCCCCGCATCTCATTAACCAGTAGAACAAAGCAGTGAAAACATCGGCCCCGCCCCCCGCATCTCATTACCAAGTAGATCAAAGCTGTGAACACCTAGGCCCTGCATCTCATTACCAAGTAGAAAAAAACAGTGAACACCTCGGCCCCGCATCTCATTAACCAGTAGAACAAAGCAGTGAACACCTCGGCCCCGCATCTCATTATTCAGTAGAACAAAGCAGTGAAAAAATCGGCCCCGCCCCCGCATCTCATTACCGAGTAGAACAAAGATGTGAACACCTCGGCCCCGCATCTCATTAACCAGTAGAACGAAGCAGTGAATACCTCGGCCACGCCCCCCGCATCTCATTACCAAGTAGATCAAAGCTGTGAACACCTAGGCCCCGCATCTCATTACCAAGTAGAACAAAGCAGTGAACACCTCGGCCCCGCCCCCCTAATCTCATTACCAAGTAGATCAAAGCTGTGAACACCTAGGCCCCGCATCTCATTACCAAGTAGATCAAAGCTGTGAACACCTAGGCCCCGCATCTCATTACCAAGTAGAACAAAGCTGTGAACACTTCGGCCCCGCATCTCATTACCAAGTAGAACAAAATTGTGAACACCTCGGCCCCGCCCTCCGCATCTCATTACCAAGTAGATCAAAGCTGTGAACACCTAGGCCCCGCATCTCATTACCAAGTAGAACAAAGCTGTGAACACCTCGGCCCCGCATCTCATTAACCAGTAGAACAAAGCAGTGAAAACATTGGCCCCGCCCCCGCATCTCATTACCAAACAGAACAATATAATGGACACCTCGGCCCTGCCCCCTGCATCTACTTAACCAGTAGAACAAAGCAGTGAACACCTCGGCCCCGCATCTCATTAACAAGTAGTGTACTATTCTCTCTATGTGTTATACTGCTGCAGTGTTGACATAGATGAAACAGCCAGACAAAATCTTTTGATAGCCAGGGAAGTGAGCAGCCTTGCTCCTTTAATGACTGGTAAGTCAGTGAAATTCAAACACAGTGAAACTAAAAAAGTAAAGACACAGAATCTCTGTTACAAAGATACAAAGCTGGTACACAGGTAAACATGCAGATAAACATGACTAAACTAGCACATAAAAAAAACTAGCACATATAAAAGTCATAAACGGCCTACCTCAGTACATATGCTAACTAGCGCGAATGCTAATTAGCGCTCATGCCAACAAATACTCTAAGTCATTGCCATACTAGGCCCACACACAACTTACAGTTATTGCCTCCTGATGGATTGCACACATAAAAACTGAAGAAAGAGGATGTTCGGAAGGAATCAAACAACTGACTCCGAGCTTTACTTTTTACTTCCGGTGAATCACTTCCTGTGTCATAGTAAAGGTGCTAATTTAAAGATGGACAATAAACAACATAAAATACATTCTGAAGAACAGGAAGTCTGAACCTAGCAATTTACAATCTAATTATTAAACATTTATTATTGAAGGTTGAACAAGTAGAACAACAAAGTGAATACCTCAGCCCACCCCCCCCCCCCTGTATCTCATTAACCAGTAGAACAATACAGTGAGCAATTCGGCCCCGCCCCCTGCATCTCATTACCAAGTAGAACAAATCTGTGAACACCTTGGCCCCGCATCTCATTACCAAGTAGAACAAAGCAGTGAACACCTCGGCCCCGCATCACATTAACCAGTAGAACAAAGCAGTGAAAACATTGGCCCCGCCCCCACATCTCATTACCAAACAGAACAAAATAATGGACACCTCGGCCCTGCCCCCTGCATCTAATTAACCAGTAGAACAAAGCAGTGAACACCTCGGCCCCGCATCTCATTCACCAGTAGAACAAAGCAGTGAACACCTCGGCCCCGCCCCCCGCATCTCATTACCAAGTAGATCAAAGCTGTGAACACCTCGGCCCCGCATATCATTACCATGTAGAACATAGCTTTGAACACCTCGGCCCCGCCCCCCGCATCTCATTACCAAGTAGATCAAAGCTGTGAACACCTAGGCTCCGCAACTCATTACCAAGTAGAACAAAAAAAGTGAACACCTGGGCCCCGCATCTCATTAACCAGTAGAACAAAGCAGTGAAAACATTGGCCCCGCCCCCGCATCTCATTACCAAACAGAACAATATAATGGACACCTCAGCCCATCCCCCTGCATCTACTTAACCAGTAGAACAATACAGTGAGCAACTTGGCCCCGCCCCCTGCATCCCATTACCAAGTAGAACAAAGCAGTGAACACCTCGGCCCCGCATCTCATTAACCAGTAGAACAAAGCAGTGAAGACCTCGGCCCCGCCCCCCGCATCTCATTACCAAGTAGAACATCCATCCATTTTCTCCCGCTTATCCGTTTCCGGGTGGCGGGGGTGGCAGTCTGAGCACTGTCACCCAGATCACATTGCACCGATTAAGAACCTTCCTGCAGGTGGTGAGCCCAGCCGTGGGACACGAACCCACTACCCCGAGATTGTGAGTCTCATGCTCTACCTAATAAGCTAGCCGGGACCCAAGTAGAACAAAATAGTGAAAACCTCGGCCCCGCCCCGGCCCTGCATCTCATTACCAAGTGGAACATATAGTGAGCACCTCGGACCCGCCCCCTGCATCTCATTAACCAGTAGAACAAAGCAGTGAACACCTCGGCCCCGCCCCCCGCATCTCATTACCAAGTAGATCAAAGCTGTGAACACCTAGGCTCCGCATCTCATTATCAAGTAGAACCAAGCATTGAACACCTCGGCCCCGCATCTCATTAACCAGTAGAACAAAGCAGTGAAAACATTGGCCCCGCCCCCGCATCTCATTACCAAACAGAACAATATAATGGACACCTCGGCCCTGCCCCCTGCATCTACTAAACCAGTAGAACAAAGCAGTGAACACCTCGGCCCCGCATCTCATTCACCAGTAGAACAAAGCAGTGAACACCTGGGCCCCGCATCTCATTAACCAGTAGAACAATATAGTGAAAACCTCGGCCCCGCCACGGCCCTGCATCTCATTACCAAGTAGACCAATAAAGTGGACATCTCGGACCCGTCCCTTGCATCTCATTACCAAGTAGAACATATAGTGAGCACCTCGGACCCGCCCCCTGCATCTCATTAACCAGTAGACCAATAAAGTGAAAACCTTGGCCCCACCCCTAAATCTCATTAACAAGTAGTGTACTGTTCTCTCTATGTGTTATACTGCTGCAGTGTTGATATAGATGAAACAGCCAGACAAAATCTTTTGATAGCCAGGGAAGTGAGCAGCCTTGCTCCTTTAATGACTGGTAAGTCAGTGAAATTCAAACACAGTGAAACTAAAAAAGTAAAGACACAGAATCTCTGTTACAAAGATACAAAGCTGGTACACAGGTAAACATGCAGATAAACATGACTAAACTAGCACATAACAAAAACTAGCACATATAACTGTCATAAACTGCGTACCTCAGTACATATGCTAACTAGCGCGAATGCTAATTAGCGCTCATGCCAACAAATACTCTAAGTCATTGCCATACTAGGCCAACACACAACTTACAGTTATTGCCTCCTGATGGATTGCACACATAAAAACTGAAGAAAGAGGATGTTCGGAAGGAATCACACAACTGACTCCGAGCTTTACTTGTTACTTCCGGTGAATCACTTCCTGTGTCACAGTAAAGGCGCTAATTTAAAGATGGACAATAAACAACATAAAATACATTCTGAAGAACAGGAAGTCTGAACCTAGCAATTTACAATCTAATTATTAAACATTTATTATTGAAGGTTGAACAAGTAGAACAACAAAGTGAATACCTCAACCCGCCCCGCCCCCTGCATCTCATTACCAAGTAGAACAAAGCTGTGAACACCTCGGCCCCGCATCTAATTAACCAGTAGAACAAAGCAGTGAACACCTCGGCCCCGCCCCCCGCATCTCATTACCAAGTAGATCAAAGCTGTTAACACCTAGGCCCCGCATCTCATTACCAAGTAGAACAAAGCTGTGAACACCTCGGCCCCGCATCTCATTAACCAGTAGAACAAAGTAGTGAACACCTCGGCCCCGCCCCCCGCATCTCATTACCAAGTAGATCAAAGCTGTGTACACCTAGGCCTCGCATCTCATTACCAAGTAGAACAAAGCAGTGAAAACATTGGCCCCGCCCCCGCATCTCATTACCAAACAGAACAATATAATGGACACCTCGGCCCTGCCCCCTGCATCTACTTAACCAGTAGAACAAAGCAGTGAACACCTCTGCCCCGCATCTCATTAACCAGTAGAACAAAGCAGTGAAAACATCGGCCCCGCCCCCCGCATCTCATTACCAAGTAGAACAAAGCTGTGAACACCTCGTCCCGGCATCTCATTACCAAGTAGAACAAAGCTGTGACCACCTCGGCCCCGCATCTCATTAACCAGTCGAACAAAGCAGTGAAAACATTGGCCCCGCCCCCGCATCTCATTACCAAACAGAACAATATAATGGACACCTCGGCCCTGCCCCCTGCATCTACTTAACCAGTAGAACAAAGCAGTGAACACCTCGGCCCCGCATCTCATTAACAAGTAGTGTACTATTCTCTCTATGTGTTATACTGCTGCAGTGTTTACATAGATGAAACAGCCAGACAAAATCTTTTGATAGCCAGGGAAGTGAGCAGCCTTGCTCCTTTAATGACTGGTAAGTCAGTGAAATTCAAACACAGTGAAACTAAAAAAGTAAAGACACAGAATCTCTGTTACAAAGATACAAAGCTGGTACACAGGTAAACATGCAGATAAACATGACTAAACTAGCACATAAAAAAAACTAGCACATATAAAAGTCATAAACGGCCTACCTCAGTACATATGCTAACTAGCGCGAATGCTAATTAGCGCTCATGCCAACAAATACTCTAAGTCATTGCCATACTAGGCCCACACACAACTTACAGTTATTGCCTCCTGATGGATTGCACACATAAAAACTGAAGAAAGAGGATGTTCGGAAGGAATCAAACAACTGACTCCGAGCTTTACTTTTTACTTCCGGTGAATCACTTCCTGTGTCATAGTAAAGGTGCTAATTTAAAGATGGACAATAAACAACATAAAATACATTCTGAAGAACAGGAAGTCTGAACCTAGCAATTTACAATCTAATTATTAAACATTTATTATTGAAGGTTGAACAAGTAGAACAACAAAGTGAATACCTCAGCCCACCCCCCCCCCCCCTGTATCTCATTAACCAGTAGAACAATACAGTGAGCAATTCGGCCCCGCCCCCTGCATCTCATTACCAAGTAGAACAAATCTGTGAACACCTTGGCCCCGCATCTCATTACCAAGTAGAACAAAGCAGTGAACACCTCGGCCCCGTATCACATTAACCAGTAGAACAAAGCAGTGAAAACATTGGCCCCGCCCCCACATCTCATTACCAAACAGAACAAAATAATGGACACCTCGGCCCTGCCCCCTGCATCTAATTAACCAGTAGAACAAAGCAGTGAACACCTCGGCCCCGCATCTCATTCACCAGTAGAACAAAGCAGTGAACACCTCGGCCCCGCCCCCCGCATCTCATTACCAAGTAGATCAAAGCTGTGAACACCTCGGCCCCGCATATCATTACCAAGTAGAACATAGCTTTGAACACCTCGGCCCCGCCCCCCGCATCTCATTACCAAGTAGATCAAAGCTGTGAACACCTAGGCTCCGCAACTCATTACCAAGTAGAACAAAGCAGTGAACACCTGGGCCCCGCATCTCATTAACCAGTAGAACAAAGCAGTGAAAACATTGGCCCCGCCCCCGCATCTCATTACCAAACAGAACAATATAATGGACACCTCAGCCCATCCCCCTGCATCTACTTAACCAGTAGAACAATACAGTGAGCAACTTGGCCCCGCCCCCTGCATCTCATTACCAAGTAGAACAAAGCAGTGAACACCTCGGCCCCGCATCTCATTAACCAGTAGAACAAAGCAGTGAAGACCTCGGCCCCGCCCCCCGCATCTCATTACCAAGTAGAACATCCATCCATTTTCTCCCGCTTATCCGTTTCCGGGTGGCGGGGGTGGCAGTCTGAGCACTGTCACCCAGATCACATTGCACCGATTAAGAACCTTCCTGCAGGTGGTGAGCCCAGCCGTGGGACACGAACCCACTACCCCGAGATTGTGAGTCTCATGCTCTACCTAATAAGCTAGCCGGGACCCAAGTAGAACAAAATAGTGAAAACCTCGGCCCCGCCCCGGCCCTGCATCTCATTACCAAGTGGAACATATAGTGAGCACCTCGGACCCGCCCCCTGCATCTCATTAACCAGTAGAACAAAGCAGTGAACACCTCGGCCCCGCCCCCCGCATCTCATTACCAAGTAGATCAAAGCTGTGAACACCTAGGCTCCGCATCTCATTATCAAGTAGAACCAAGCATTGAACACCTCGGCCCCGCATCTCATTAACCAGTAGAACAAAGCAGTGAAAACATTGGCCCCGCCCCCGCATCTCATTACCAAACAGAACAATATAATGGACACCTCGGCCCTGCCCCCTGCATCTACTAAACCAGTAGAACAAAGCAGTGAACACCTCGGCCCCGCATCTCATTCACCAGTAGAACAAAGCAGTGAACACCTGGGCCCCGCATCTCATTAACCAGTAGAACAATATAGTGAAAACCTCGGCCCCGCCACGGCCCTGCATCTCATTACCAAGTAGACCAATAAAGTGGACATCTCGGACCCGTCCCTTGCATCTCATTACCAAGTAGAACATATAGTGAGCACCTCGGACCCGCCCCCTGCATCTCATTAACCAGTAGACCAATAAAGTGAAAACCTTGGCCCCACCCCTAAATCTCATTAACAAGTAGTGTACTGTTCTCTCTATGTGTTATACTGCTGCAGTGTTGACATAGATGAAACAGCCAGACAAAATCTTTTGATAGCCAGGGAAGTGAGCAGCCTTGCTCCTTTAATGACTGGTAAGTCAGTGAAATTCAAACACAGTGAAACTAAAAAAGTAAAGACACAGAATCTCTGTTACAAAGATACAAAGCTGGTACACAGGTAAACATGCAGATAAACATGACTAAACTAGCACATAACAAAAACTAGCACATATAACTGTCATAAACTGCGTACCTCAGTACATATGCTAACTAGCGCGAATGCTAATTAGCGCTCATGCCAACAAATACTCTAAGTCATTGCCATACTAGGCCAACACACAACTTACAGTTATTGCCTCCTGATGGATTGCACACATAAAAACTGAAGAAAGAGGATGTTCGGAAGGAATCACACAACTGACTCCGAGCTTTACTTGTTACTTCCGGTGAATCACTTCCTGTGTCACAGTAAAGGCGCTAATTTAAAGATGGACAATAAACAACATAAAATACATTCTGAAGAACAGGAAGTCTGAACCTAGCAATTTACAATCTAATTATTAAACATTTATTATTGAAGGTTGAACAAGTAGAACAACAAAGTGAATACCTCAACCCGCCCCGCCCCCTGCATCTCATTACCAAGTAGAACAAAGCTGTGAACACCTGGGCCCCGCATCTCATTAACCAGTAGAACAAAGCAGTGAAAACATTGGCCCCGCCCCCGCATCTCATTACCAAACAGAACAATATAATGGACACCTCAGCCCATCCCCCTGCATCTACTTAACCAGTAGAACAATACAGTGAGCAACTTGGCCCCGCCCCCTGCATCTAATTAACCAGTAGAACAAAGCAGTGAACACCTCGGCCCCGCCCCCCGCATCTCATTACCAAGTAGATCAAAGCTGTTAACACCTAGGCCCCGCATCTCATTACCAAGTAGAACAAAGCTGTGAACACCTCGGCCCCGCATCTCATTAACCAGTAGAACAAAGTAGTGAACACCTCGGCCCCGCCCCCCGCATCTCATTACCAAGTAGATCAAAGCTGTGTACACCTAGGCCTCGCATCTCATTACCAAGTAGAACAAAGCAGTGAAAACATTGGCCCCGCCCCCGCATCTCATTACCAAACAGAACAATATAATGGACACCTCGGCCCTGCCCCCTGCATCTACTTAACCAGTAGAACAAAGCAGTGAACACCTCTGCCCCGCATCTCATTAACCAGTAGAACAAAGCAGTGAAAACATCGGCCCCGCCCCCCGCATCTCATTACCAAGTAGAACAAAGCTGTGAACACCTCGTCCCGGCATCTCATTACCAAGTAGAACAAAGCTGTGAACACCTCGGCCCCGCATCTCATTAACCAGTCGAACAAAGCAGTGAAAACATTGGCCCCGCCCCCGCATCTCATTACCAAACAGAACAATATAATGGACACCTCGGCCCTGCCCCCTGCATCTACTTAACCAGTAGAACAAAGCAGTGAACACCTCGGCCCCGCATCTCATTAACAAGTAGTGTACTATTCTCTCTATGTGTTATACTGCTGCAGTGTTGACATAGATGAAACAGCCAGACAAAATCTTTTGATAGCCAGGGAAGTGAGCAGCCTTGCTCCTTTAATGACTGGTAAGTCAGTGAAATTCAAACACAGTGAAACTAAAAAAGTAAAGACACAGAATCTCTGTTACAAAGATACAAAGCTGGTACACAGGTAAACATGCAGATAAACATGACTAAACTAGCACATAAAAAAAAGTAGCACATATAAAAGTCATAAACGGCCTACCTCAGTACATATGCTAACTAGCGCGAATGCTAATTAGCGCTCATGCCAACAAATACTCTAAGTCATTGCCATACTAGGCCCACACACAACTTACAGTTATTGCCTCCTGATGGATTGCACACATAAAAACTGAAGAAAGAGGATGTTCGGAAGGAATCACACAACTGACTCCGAGCTTTACTTTTTACTTCCGGTGAATCACTTCCTGTGTCATAGTAAAGGTGCTAATTTAAAGATGGACAATAAACAACATAAAATACATTCTGAAGAACAGGAAGTCTGAACCTAGCAATTTACAATCTAATTATTAAACATTTATTATTGAAGGTTGAACAAGTAGAACAACAAAGTGAATACCTCAGCCCACCCCCCCACCCTGTATCTAATTAACCAGTAGAACAATACAGTGAGCAATTCGGCCCCGCCCCCTGCATCTCATTACCAAGTAGAACAAATCTGTGAACACCTTGGCCTCGCATCTCATTACCAAGTAGAACAAAGCAGTGAACACCTCGGCCCCGCATCACATTAACCAGTAGAACAAAGCAGTGAAAACATTGGCCCCGCCCCCACATCTCATTACCAAACAGAACAAAATAATGGACACCTCGGCCCTGCCCCCTGCATCTAATTAACCAGTAGAACAAAGCAGTGAACACCTAGGCCCCGCATCTCATTACCAAGTAGAACAAAGCTGTGAACACCTCGGCCCCGCATCTCATTACCGAGTAGAACAAAATTGTGAACACCTCGGCCCCGCATCTCATTAACCAGTAGAATAAAGTAGTGAACACCTCGGCCCCGCCCCCCGCATCTCATTACCAAGTAGATCAAAGCAGTGTACACCTAGGCCCCGCATCTCATTACCAAGTAGAACAAAGCAGTGAACACCTCGGCCCCGCATCTCATTAACCAGTAGAACAAAGCAGTGAAAACATTGGCCCCGCCCCCGCATCTCATTACCAAACAGAACAATATAATGGACACCTTGGCCCTGCCCCCTGCATCTACTTAATCAGTAGAACAAAGCAGTAAAAACATTGGCCCCGCCCACGCATCTCATTACCAAGTAGATCAAAGCTGTGAACACATTAGGGCCCGCATCTCATTACCAAGTAGAACAAAGGAGTGAACACCTCGGCCCCGCCTCCGCATCTCATTACCAAGTAGATCAAAGTTTTTATGTGTGCAAACCATCAGGAGGCTATAACTGTAAGTTGTGTGTTGGCCTAGTATGGCAATGACTTAGAGTATTTGTTGGCATGAGCGCTAATTAGCATTCGCGCTAGTTAGCATATGTACTGAGGTAGGCAGTTTATGACAGCTATATGTGCTAGTTTTTGTTATGTGCTAGTTTAGTTATGTTTATCTGCATGTTTACCTGTGTACCAGCTTTGTATCTTTGTAACAGAGATTCTGTGTCTTCACTTTTTTAGTTTCACTGTGTTTGAATTTCACTGACTTACCAGTCATTAAAGGAGCAAGGCTGCTCACTTCCCTGGCTATCAAAAGATTTTGTCTGGCTGTTTCATCTATGTCAACACTGCAGCAGTATAACACATAGAGAGAACAGTGCACTACTTGGTAATGAGATGCGGGGGGCGGGGCCAATGTTTTCACTGCTTTGTTCTACTTGGTAATGAAACGCGGGGTGGGGCCGAGGTGTTCACAGCTTTGTTCTACTGGTTAATGAGATGCGGGGCCGAGGTGTTCACTGCTTTGTTCTACTTGGTAATGAGATGCGGAGTCTAGGTGTTCACAGCTTTGATCTACTCGGTAATGAGATGCGGGGGGCGGGGCCGAGGTGTTCACAGCTTTGTTCTACTTGGTAATGAGATGCGGAGTCTAGGTGTTCACAGCTTTGATCTACTCGGTAATGAGATGCGGGGGGCGGGGCCGAGGTGTTCACAGCTTTGTTCTACTTGGTAATGAGATGCGGAGCCTAGGTGTTCACAGCTTTGATCTACTTGGTAATGAGATGCGGGGGGCGGGGCCGAGGTGTTCACAGCTTTGTTCTACTGGTTAATGAGATGCGGGGCCGAGGTGTTCACAGCTTTGTTCTACTTGGTAATGAGATGCAGGGCCGAGGTGTTCACTGCTTTGTTCTACTGGTGAATGAGATGCGGGGCCGAGGTTTTCACTGCTTTGTTCTACTGGTTAAGTAGATGCAGGGGGCAGGGCCGAGGTGTCCATTATATTGTTCTGTTTGGTAATGAGATGCGGGGGCGGAGCCAATGTTTTCACTGCTTTGTTCTACTGGTTAATGAGATGCGGGGCCGAGGTGTTCATAGCTTTGTTCTACTTGGTAATGAGATGCGGGGCCTAGGTGTTCACAGCTTTGATCTACTTGGTAATGAGATGCAGGGGGCGGGGCCGAGGTGTTCACAGCTTTGTTCTACTTGGTAATGAGATGCAGGGGGCGGGGCCGAAATGCTCACTGTATTGTTCTACTGGTTAATGAGATAAAGTGGGGGGGGGGGGGGTGGGCTGAGGTATTCACTTTGTTGTTCTACTTGTTCAACCTTCAATAATAAATGTTTAATAATTAGATTGTAAATTGCTAGGTTCAGACTTCCTGTTCTTCAGAATGTATTTTATGTTGTTTATTGTCCATCTTTAAATTAGCGCCTTTACTATGACACAGGAAGTGATTCACCGGAAGTAACAAGTAAAGCTCGGAGTCAGTTGTGTGATTCCTTCCGAACATCCTCTTTCTTCAGTTTTTATGTGTGCAATCCATCAGGAGGCAATAACTGTAAGTTGTGTGTTTTGGCCTAGTATGGCAATGACTTAGAGTATTTGTTTGCATGAGCGCTAATTAGCATTCGCGCTAGTTAGCATTCGCGCTAGTTAGCATATATACTAAGGTAGGCAGTTTATGACAGTTATATGTGCTAGTTTTTGTTATGTGCTAGTTTATTCATGTTTATCTGCATGTTTACCTGTGTACCAGCTTTGTATCTTTGTAACAGAGATTCTGTGTCTTTACTTTTTTAGTTTCACTGTGTTTGAATTTCACTGACTTACCAGTCATTAAAGGAGCAAGGCTGCTCACTTCCCTGGCTATCAAAAGATTTTGTCTGGCTGTTTCATCTATGTCAACACTGCAGCAGTATAACACATAGAGAGAACAGTAAACTACTTGTTAATGAGATGCGGGGCCGAGGTGTTCACTGCTTTGTTCTACTGGTGAATGAGATGCGGGGCCGAGGTGTTCACTGCTTTGTTCTACTGGTTAAGTAGATGCAGGGGGCAGGGCTGAGGTGTCCATTATATTGTTCTGTTTGGTAATGAGATATGGGGGCGGGGCCAATGTTTTCACTGCTTTGTTCTACTGGTTAATGAGATGCGGGGCCGAGGTGTTCACAGCTTTGTTTTACTTGGTAATGAGATGCAGGGGGCGGGGCCGAGGTGTCCATTTTATTGTTCTGTTTGGTAATGAGATGCGGGGGCGGGGCCAATGTTTTCACAGCTTTGTTCTACTTGGTAATGAGATGCGGGGCCGAGGTGTTCACAGCTTTGTTCTACTGGTTAATGAGATACAGGGGGGGGTGGGCTGAGGTATTCACTTTGTTGTTCTACTTGTTCAACCTTCAATAATAAATGTTTAATAATTAGATTGTAAATTGCTAGGTTCAGACTTCCTGTTCTTCAGAATGTATTTTATGTTGTTTATTGTCCATCTTTAAATTAGCGCCTTTACTATGACACAGGAAGTGATTCACCGGAAGTAACAAGTAAAGCTCGGAGTCAGTTGTGTGATTCCTTCCGAACATCCTCTTTCTTCAGTTTTTATGTGTGCAATCCATCAGGAGGCAATAACTGTAAGTTGTGTGTTTTGGCCTAGTATGGCAATGACTTAGAGTATTTGTTTGCATGAGCGCTAATTAGCATTCGCGCTAGTTAGCATTCGCGCTAGTTAGCATATGTACTGAGGTAGACAGTTTATGACAGTTATATGTGCTAGTTTTTGTTATGTGCTAGTTTATTCATGTTTATCTGCATGTTTACCTGTGTACCAGCTTTGTATCTTTGTAACAGAGATTCTGTGTCTTTACTTTATTAGTTTCACTGTGTTTGAATTCCACTGACTTACCAGTCAATAAAGGAGCAAGGCTGCTCACTTCCCTGGCTATCAAAAGATTTTGTCTGGCTGTTTCATCTATATCAACACTGCAGCAGTATAACACATAGAGAGAACAGTACACTACTTGTTAATGAGATGCAGGGGTGGGGCCAAGGTTTTCACTTTATTGGTCTACTGGTTAATGAGATGCAGGGGGCGGGTCCGAGGTGCTCACTATATGTTCTACTTGGTAATGAGATGCAAGGGACGGGTCCGAGATGTCCACTTTATTGGTCTACTTGGTAATGAGATGCAGGGCCGTGGCGGGGCCGAGGATTTCACTATATTGTTCTACTGGTTAATGAGATGCGGGGCCCAGGTGTTCACTGCTTTGTTCTACTGGTGAATGAGATGCGGGGCCGAGGTGTTCACTGCTTTGTTCTACTGGTTAAGTAGATGCAGGGGGCAGGGCCGAGGTGTCCATTATATTGTTCTGTTTGGTAATGAGATGCGGGGGCGGGGCCAATGTTTTTACTGCTTTGTTCTACGGGTTAATGAGATGCGGGGCCGAGGTGTTCACTGCTTTGTTCTACTTGGTAATGAGATGCGGGGGCGGGGCCAATGTTTTCACTGCTTTGTTCTACGGGTTAATGAGATGCGGGGCCGAGGTGTTCACTGCTTTGTTCTACTTGGTAATGAGATGCGGAGCCTAGGTGTTCACAGCTTTTAATCTACTTGGTAATGAGATGCGGGGGGCGGGGCCGAGGTGTATACTGCTTTGTTCTACTGGTTAATGAGATGCGGGGCCGAGGTGTTCACAGCTTTGTTCTACTTGGTAATGAGATGCGGGGCCTAGGTGTTCACAGCTTAGATCTACTTGGTAATGAGATGCGGGGGCCGGGGCCGAGGTGTTCACTGCTTTGTTCTACTGGTTAATGAGATGCGGGGCCGAGGTGTTCACTGCTTTTTTCTACTTGGTAATGAGATGCGGAGCCTAGGTGTTCACAGCTTTGATCTACTTGGTAATGAGATGCGGGGGGCGGGGCCGAGGTGTTCACAGCTTTGTTCTACTTGGTAATGAGATGCGGGGCCGAGGTTTTCACAGCTTTGTTCTACTTGGTAATGAGATGCGGGGCCGAGGTGTTCACAGCTTTGTTCTACTTGGTAATGAGATGCGGGGGCGGGGCCGATGTTTTCACTGCTTTGTTCTACTGGTTAATGAGATGCGGGGCCGAGGTGTTCACTGCTTTGTTCTACTGGTTAATGAGATGCGGGGCCGAGGTGTTCACTGCTTTGTTCTACTGGTGAATTAGAAGCGGGGCCGAGGTGTTCACTGCTTTCTTCTACTGGTTAAGTAGATGCAGGGGGCAGGGCCGAGATGTCCATTATATTGTTCTGTTTGGTAATGAGATGCGGGGGCGGGGCCAATGTTTTCACTGCTTTGTTCTACTTGGTAATGAAATGGGTGGCCTAGGTTTTCACAGCTTTGATCTACTTGGTTATGAGATGCGGGGGGAGGGGCCGAGGTGTTCACTGCTTTGTTCTATTGGTTAATGAGATGCGGGGCCGAGGTGTTCACTGCTTTGTTCTACTGGTTAATGAGATGCGGGGCCGAGGTGTTTACAGCTTTGTTCTACTTGGTAATGAGATGCGGGGCCGAGGTTTTCACAGCTTTGTTCTACTTGGTAATGAGATGCGGCGGCGGGGCCGATGTTTTCACTGCTTTGTTCTACTGGTTAATGAGATGCGGGGCCGAGGTGTTCACTGCTTTGTTCTACTTGGTAATGAGATGCGGAGCCTAGGTGTTCACAGCTTTGATCTACTTGGTAATGAGATGCGGGGGGCGGGGCCGAGGTGTTCACAGCTTTGTTCTACTGGTTAATGAGATGCGGGGCCGAGGTGTTCACAGCTTTGTTCTACTTGGTAATGAGATGCAGGGCCGAGGTGTTCACTGCTTTGTTCTACTGGTGAATGAGATGCGGGGCCGAGGTTTTCACTGCTTTGTTCTACTGGTTAAGTAGATGCAGGGGGCAGGGCCGAGGTGTCCATTATATTGTTCTGTTTGGTAATGAGATGCGGGGGCGGAGCCAATGTTTTCACTGCTTTGTTCTACTGGTTAATGAGATGCGGGGCCGAGGTGTTCATAGCTTTGTTCTACTTGGTAATGAGATGCGGGGCCTAGGTGTTCACAGCTTTGATCTACTTGGTAATGAGATGCAGGGGGCGGGGCCGAGGTGTTCACAGCTTTGTTCTACTTGGTAATGAGATGCAGGGGGCGGGGCCGAAATGCTCACTGTATTGTTCTACTGGTTAATGAGATAAAGGGGGGGGGGGGGGTGGGCTGAGGTATTCACTTTGTTGTTCTACTTGTTCAACCTTCAATAATAAATGTTTAATAATTAGATTGTAAATTGCTAGGTTCAGACTTCCTGTTCTTCAGAATGTATTTTATGTTGTTTATTGTCCATCTTTAAATTAGCGCCTTTACTATGACACAGGAAGTGATTCACCGGAAGTAAAAAGTAAAGCTCGGAGTCAGTTGTGTGATTCCTTCCGAACATCCTCTTTCTTCAGTTTTTATGTGTGCAATCCATCAGGAGGCAATAACTGTAAGTTGTGTGTTGGCCTAGTATGGCAATGACTTAGAGTATTTGTTGGCATGAGCGCTAATTAGCATTCGCGCTAGTTAGCATATGTACTGAGGTAGGCAGTTTATGACAGTTATATGTGCTAGTTTTTGTTATGTGCTAGTTTAGTCATGTTTATCTGCATGTTTACCTGTGTACCAGCTTTGTATCTTTGTAACAGAGATTCTGTGTCTTTACTTTTTTAGTTTCACTGTGTTTGAATTTCACTGACTTACCAGTCATTAAAGGAGCAAGGCTGCTCACTTCCCTGGCTATCAAAAGATTTTGTCTGGCTGTTTCATCTATATCAACACTGCAGCAGTATAACACATAGAGAGAACAGTACACTACTTGTTAATGAGATGCGGGGCCGAGGTGTTCACTGCTTTGTTCTACTGGTTAAGTAGATGCAGGGGGCAGGGCCAAGGTGTCCATTATATTGTTCTGTTTGGTAATGAGATGCGGGGGCGGGGCCAATGTTTTCACTGCTTTGTTCTACTGGTTAATGAGATGCTGGGCCGAGGTGTTCACTGCTTTGTTCTACTTGGTAATGAGATGCGGGGCCTAGGTGTTCACAGCTTTGATCTACTTGGTAATGAGATGCGGGGGTGGGGCCGAGGTGTATACTGCTTTGTTCTACTGTTTAATGAGATGCGGGGCCGAGGTGTTCACAGCTTTGTTCTACTTGGTAATGAGATGCGGGGCCTAGGTGTTCACAGCTTTGATCTACTTGGTAATGAGATGCGGGGGGGCGGGGCCGAGGTGTTCACTGCTTTGTTCTACTGGTTAATGAGATGCGGGGCCGAGGTGTTCACAGCTTTGTTCTACTTGGTAATGAGATGCGGGGCCGAGGTGTTCACAGCTTTGTTCTACTTGGTAATGAGATGCAGGGGGCGGGGCTGAGTTGCTCACTGTATTGTTCTACTGGTTCATGAGATACAGGGGGGGGGGCTGAGGTATTCACTTTGTTGTTCTACTTGTTCAACCTTCAATAATAAATGTTTAATAATTAGATTGTAAATTGCTAGGTTCAGACTTCCTGTTCTTCAGAATGTATTTTATGTTGTTTATTGTCCATCTTTAAATTAGCGCCTTTACTATGACACAGGAAGTGATTCACCGGAAGTAAAAAGTAATGCTCGGAGTCAGTTGTGTGATTCCTTCCGAACATCCTCTTTCTTCAGTTTTTATGTGTGCAATCCATCAGGAGGCAATAACTGTAAGTTGTGTGTTGGCCTAGTATGGCAATGACTTAGAGTATTTGTTGGCATGAGCGCTAATTAGCATTCGCGCTAGTTAGCATATGTACTGAGGTAGGCAGTTTATGACAGTTATATGTGCTAGTTTTTGTTATGTGCTAGTTTAGTCATGTTTATCTGCATGTTTACCTGTGTACCAGCTTTGTATCTTTGTAACAGAGATTCTGTGTCTTTACTTTTTTAGTTTCACTGTGTTTGAATTTCACTGACTTACCAGTCATTAAAGGAGCAAGGCTGCTCACTTCCCTGGCTATCAAAAGATTTTGTCTGGCTGTTTCATCTATATCAACACTGCAGCAGTATAACACATAGAGAGAACAGTACACTACTTGTTAATGAGATGCGGGGCCGAGGTGTTCACTGCTTTGTTCTACTGGTTAAGTAGATGCAGGGGGCAGGGCCAAGGTGTCCATTATATTGTTCTGTTTGGTAATGAGATGCGGGGGCGGGGCCAATGTTTTCACTGCTTTGTTCTACTGGTTAATGAGATGCGGGGCCGAGGTGTTCACTGCTTTGTTCTACTTGGTAATGAGATGCGGGGCCTAGGTGTTCACAGCTTTGATCTACTTGGTAATGAGATGCGGGGGCGGGGCCGAGGTGTATACTGCTTTGTTCTACTGTTTAATGAGATGCGGGGCCGAGGTGTTCACAGCTTTGTTCTACTTGGTAATGAGATGCGGGGCCTAGGTGTTCACAGCTTTGATCTACTTGGTAATGAGATGCGGGGGACGGGGCCGAGGTGTTCACTGCTTTGTTCTACTGGTTAATGAGATGCGGGGCCGAGGTGTTCACTGCTTTGTTCTACTTGGTAATGAGATGCGGAGCCTAGGTGTTCACAGCTTTGATCTACTTGGTAATGAGATGCGGGGGGAGGGGCCGAGGTGTTCACAGCTTTGTTCTACTGGTTAATGAGATGCGGGGCCGAGGTGTTAACTGCATTGTTCTACTGGTTAATGAGATGCGGGGCCTAGGTGTTCACAGCTTTGATCTACTTGGTAATGAGATGCAGGGGGCGGGACCGAGGTGTTCACTGCTTTGTTCTACTGGTGAATGAGATGCGGGGCCAGGGTGTTCACTGCTTTGTTCTACTGGTTAAGTAGATGCAGGGGGCAGGGCCGAGGTGTCCATTATATTGTTCTGTTTGGTAATGAGATGCGGGGGCGGGGCCAAATTTTTCACTGCTTTGTTCTACTGGTTAATGAGATGCGGGGCCGAGGTGTTCACAGCTTTGTTCTACTTGGTAATGAGATGCGGGGGGCGGGGCCGAGGTGTTCACTGCTTTGTTCTACTGGTTAATGAGATGCGGGGCCGAGGTGTTCACTGCTTTGTTCTACTTGGTAATGAGATGCGGAGCCTAGGTGTTCACAGCTTTGATCTACTTGGTAATGAGATGCGGGGGGCGGGGCCGAGGTGTTCACAGCTTTGTTCTACTTGGTAATGAGATGCGGGGCCGAGGTGTTCACAGCTTTGTTCTACTTGGTAATGAGATGCAGGGGGGGGGGGGCCGAATTGCTCACTGTATTGTTCTACTGGTTAATGAGATACAGGGGGGGGGGGTGGGCTGAGGTATTCACTTTGTTGTTCTACTTGTTCAACCTTCAATAATAAATGTTTAATAATTAGATTGTAAATTGCTAGGTTCAGACTTCCTGTTCTTCAGAATGTATTTTATGTTTTGTATTGTCCATCTTTAAATTAGCGCCTTTACTATGACACAAGAAGTGATTCACCGGAAGTAACAAGTAAAGCTCGGAGTCAGTTGTGTGATTCCTTCCGAACATCCTCTTTCTTCAGTTTTTATGTGTGCAATCCATCAGGAGGCAATAACTGTAAGTTGTGTGTTGGCCTAGTATGGCAATGACTTAGAGTATTTGTTGGCATGAGCGCTAATTAGCATTCGCTTTAGTTAGCATATGTACTGAGGTAGGCAGTTTATGACAGTTATATGTGCTAGTTTTTGTTATGTGCTAGTTTTGTCATGTTTATCTGCATGTTTACCTGTGTACCAGCTTTGTATCTTTGTAACAGAGATTCTGTGTCTTTACTTTTTTAGTTTCACTGTGTTTGAATTCCACTGACTTACCAGTCAATAAAGGAGCAAGGCTGCTCACTTCCCTGGCTATCAAAAGATTTTGTCTGGCTGTTTCATCTATGTCAACACTGTAGCAGTATAACACATAGAGAGAACAGTACACTACTTGTTAATGAGATGCGGTGCCGAGGTGTTCACTGCTTTGTTCTACTTGGTAATGAGATGCGGGGCCTAGGTGTTCACAGCTTTGATCTACTTGGTAATGAGATGCGGGGGCGGGGCCGAGGTGTTCACTGCTTTGTTCTACTCGTGAATGAGATGCGGGGCCGAGGTGTTCACTGCTTTGTTCTACTGGTGAATGAGATGCGGGGCCGAGGTGTTCACTGCTTTGTTCTACTGGTTAAGTAGATGCAGGGGGCAGGGCCGAGGTGTCTATTATATTGTTCTGTTTGGTAATGAGATGCGGGGGCGGGGCCAATGTTTTCACTGCTTTGTTCTACTGGTTAATGAGATGCGGGGCCGAGGTGTTCACTGCTTTGTTCTACTTGGTAATGAGATGCGGGGCCTAGGTGTTCACAGCTTTGATCTACTTGGTAATGAGATGCGGGGCCGAGGTGTTCACAGCTTTGTTCTACTTGGTAATGAGATGCAGGGGGCGGGGCGGGTTGAGGTATTCACTTTGTTGTTCTACTTGTTCAACCTTCAATTATAAATGTTTAATAATTAGATTGTAAATTGCTAGGTTCAGACTTCCTGTTCTTCAGAATGTATTTTATGTTGTTTATTGTCCATCTTTAAATTAGCGCCTTTACTATGACACAGGAAGTGATTCACCGGAAGTAACAAGTAAAGCTCGGAGTCAGTTGTGTGATTCCTTCCGAACATCCTCTTTCTTCAGTTTTTATGTGTGCAATCCATCAGGAGGCAATAACTGTAAGTTGTGTGTTGGCCTAGTATGGCAATGACTTAGATTATTTGTTGGCATGAGCGCTAATTAGCATTCGCGCTAGTTAGCATATGTACTGATGTAGGCAGTTTATGACAGTTATATGTGCTAGTTTTTGTTATGTGCTAGTTTTGTCATGTTTATCTGCATGTTTACCTGTGTACCAGCTTTGTATCTTTGTAACAGAGATTCTGTGTCTTTACTTTTTTAGTTTCACTGTGTTTGAATTTCACTGACTTACCAGTCAATAAAGGAGCAAGGCTGCTCACTTCCCTGGCTATCAAAAGATTTTGTCTGGCTGTTTCATCTATGTCAACACTGCAGCAGTATAACACATAGAGAGAACAGTACACTACTTGTTAATGAGATGCGGTGCCGAGGTGTTCACTGCTTTGTTCTACTTGGTAATGAGATGCGGGGCCTAGGTGTTCACAGCTTTGATCTACTTGGTAATGAGATGCGGGGCCTAGGTGTTCACATCTTTGATCTACTTGGTAATGAGATGCGGGGCCTAGGTATTCACATCTTTGATCTACTTGGTAATGAGATGCGGGGGGCGGGGCCGAGGTGTTCACAGCTTTGTTCTACTTGGTAATGAGATGCGGGGCCGAGGTGTTCACAGCTTTGTTCTACTTGGTAATGAGATGCAGGGGGCGGGGCCGAAATGCTCTCTGTATTGTTCTACTGGTTAATGAGATACAGGGGGGGGTCGGCTGAGGTATTCACTTTGTTGTTCTACTTGTTCAACCTTCAATAATAAATGTTTAATAATTAGATTGTAAATTGCTAGGTTCAGATTTCCTGTTCTTCAGAATGTATTTTATGTTGTTTATTGTCCATCTTTAAATTAGCGCCTTTACTATGACACAGGAAGTGATTCACCGGAAGTAACAAGTAAAGCTCGGAGTCAGTTGTGTGATTCCTTCCGAACATCCTCTTTCTTCAGTTTTTATGTGTGCAATCCATCAGGAGGCAATAACTGTAAGTTGTGTGTTGGCCTAGTATGGCTATGACTTAGATTATTTGTTGGCATGAGCTCTAATTAGCATTCGCGCTAGTTAGCATATGTACTGAGGTAGGCAGTTTATGACAGTTATATGTGCTAGTTTTTGTTATGTGCTAGTTTAGTCATGTTTATCTGCATGTTTACCTGTGTACCAGCTTTGTATCTTTGTAACAGAGATTCTGTGTCTTTACTTTTTTAGTTTCACTGTGTTTGAATTTCACTGACTTACCAGTCATTAAAGGAGCAAGGCAGCTCACTTCCCTGGCTATCAAAAGATTTTGTCTGGCTGTTTCATCTATATCAACACTGCAGCAGTATAACACATAGAGAGAACAGTACACTACTTGTTAATGAGATGCGGGGGTGGGGCCAAGGTTTTCACTTTATTGGTCTACTGGTTAATGAGATGCAGGGGGCGGGTCCGAGGTGCTCACTATATGTTCTACTTGGTAATGAGATGCAAGGGACGGGTCCGAGATGTCCACTTTATTGGTCTACTTGGTAATGAGATGCAGGGCCGGGGCGGGGCCGAGGTTTTCACGATATTGTTCTACTTGGGTCCCGGCTAGCTCATTAGGTAGAGCATGAGACTCACAATCTCAAGGTAGTGGGTTCGTGTCCCACGGCTGGGCTCACCACCTGCAGAAAGGTTCTTAATCGGTGCAATGTGATCTGGGTGACAGTGCTCATACTGCCACCCCCGCCACCCGGAAACGGATAAGCGGGAGAAAATGGATGGATGTTCTACTTGGTAATGAGATGCGGGGGGCGGGGCCGAGGTCTTCACTGCTTTGTTCTACTTGGTAATGAGATGCGGGGCCTAGGTGTTCACAGCTTTGATCTACTTGGTAATGAGATGCGGGGGGCAGGGCCGAGGTGTATACTGCTTTGATCTACTGGTTAATGAGATGCAGGGCCGAGGTGTTCACAGCTTTGTTCAACTTGGTAATGAGATGCGGGGCCTAGGTGTTCACAGCTTTGATCTACTTGGTAATGAGATGCGGGGGGCGGGGCCGAGGTGTTCACTGCTTTGTTCTACTGGTTAATGAGATGCCGGGGCCGAGGTGTTCACAGCTTTGATCTACTTGGTAATGAGATGCAGGGGGCGGGGCCGAGTTGCTCACTGTATTGTTCTAATGGTTCATGAGATACAGGGGGGGGGGCTGAGGTATTCACTTTGTTGTTCTACTTGTTCAACCTTCAATAATAAATGTTTAATAATTAGATTGTAAATTGCTAGGTTCAGACTTCCTGTTCTTCAGAATGTATTTTATGTTGTTTATTGTCCATCTTTAAATTAGCGCCTTTACTATGACACAGGAAGTGATTCACCGGAAGTAAAAAGTAAAGCTCGGAGTCAGTTGTGTGATTCCTTCCGAACATCCTCTTTCTTCAGTTTTTATGTGTGCAATCCATCAGGAGGCAATAACTGTAAGTTGTGTGTTGGCCTAGTATGGCAATGACTTAGAGTATTTGTTGGCATGAGCGCTAATTAGCATTCGCGCTAGTTAGCATATGTACTGAGGTAGGCAGTTTATGACAGTTATATGTGCTAGTTTTTGTTATGTGCTAGTTTAGTCATGTTTATCTGCATGTTTACCTGTGTACCAGCTTTGTATCTTTGTAGCAGAGATTCTGTGTCTTTACTTTTTTAGTTTCAATGTGTTTGAATTTCACTGACTTACCAGTCATTAAAGGAGCAAGGCTTCTCACTTCCCTGGCTATCAAAAGATTTTGTCTGGCTGTTTCATCTATGTCAACACTGCAGCAGTATAACACATAGAGAGAACAGTACACTACTTGTTAATGAGATGCGGGGCCGAGGTGTTCACTGCTTTGTTTTACTGGTTAAGTAGATGCAGGGGGCAGGGCCGAGGTGTCCATTATATTGTTCTGTTTGGTAATGAGATGCGGGGGCGGAGCCAATGTTTTAACTGCTTTGTTCGACTGGTTAATGAGATGCGGGGCCGAGGTGGTCACAGCTTTTTTCTACTTGGTAATGAGATGCGAGGCCGAGGTGGTCACAGCTTTGTTCTACTTGGTAATGAGATGCGGGGCCGAGGTGTTCACAGCTTTGTTCTACTTGGTAATGATATGCGGGGGCGGGGCCGATGTTTTCACTGCTTTGTTCTACTGGTTAATGAGATGCGGGGCCGAGGTGTTCACTGCTTTGTTCTACTGGTTAAGTAAATGCAGGGGGCAGGGCCGAGGTGTCCATTATATTGTTCTGTTTGGTAATGAGATGCGGGGGCGGGGCCAATGTTTTCACTGCTTTGTTCTACTGATTAATGAGATGCGGGGCCGAGGTGTTCACTGCTTTGTTCTACTTGTTCATGAGATGCGGGGCCTAGGTGTTCACAGCTTTGATCTACTGGTTAATGACCAGTTAATGACTGGTTAATTTGATCTACTTGGTAATGAGATGCGGGGGGAGGGGCCGAGGTGTTCACTGCTTTGTTCTACTGGTTAATGAGATGCGGGGCCGAGGTGTTAACTGCATTGTTCTACTGGTTAATGAGATGCGGGGCCGAGGTGTTCACTGCTTTGTTCTACTGGTGAATGAGATGCGGGGCCGAGGTGTTCACTCCTTTGTTCTACTGGTTAAGTAGATTCAGGGGGCAGGGCCGAGGTGTCCATTATATTGTTCTGTTTGGTAATGAGATGCGGGGGCGGGGCCAATGTTTTCACTGCTTTGTTCTACTGGTTAATGAGATGCGGGGCCGAGGTGTTCACTGCTTTGTTCTACTTGGTAATGAGATGCGGGGCCTAGGTGTTCACAGCTTTGATCTACTTGGTAATGAGATGCGGGGCCGAGGTGTTCACAGCTTTGTTCTACTTGGTAATGAGATGCAGGGGGCGGGGCGGGTTGAGGTATTCACTTTGTTGTTCTATTTGTTCAACCTTCAATAATAAATGTTTAATAATTAGATTGTAAATTGCTAGGTTCAGACTTCCTGTTCTTCAGAATGTATTTTATGTTGTTTATTGTCCATCTTTAAATTAGCGCCTTTACTATGACACAGGAAGTGATTCACCGGAAGTAACAAGTAAAGCTCGGAGTCAGTTGTGTGATTCCTTCCGAACATCCTCTTTCTTCAGTTTTTATGTGTGCAATCCATCAGGAGGCAATAACTGTAAGTTGTGTGTTGGCCTAGTATGGCAATGACTTAGATTATTTGTTGGCATGAGCGCTAATTAGTATTCGCGCTAGTTAGCATATGTACTGAGGTAGGCAGTTTATGACAGTTATATGTGCTAGTTTTTGTTATGTGCTAGTTTTATCATTTTTATCTGCATGTTTACCTGTGTACCAGCTTTGTATCTTTGTAACAGAGATTCTGTGTCTTTACTTTTTTAGTTTCACTGTGTTTGAATTTCACTGACTTACCAGTCAATAAAGGAGCAAGGCTGCTCACTTCCCTGGCTATCAAAAGATTTTGTCTGGCTGTTTCATCTATGTCAACACTGCAGCAGTATAACACATAGAGAGAACAGTACACGACTTGTTAATGAGATGCGGTGCCGAGGTGTTCACTGCTTTGTTCTACTTGGTAATGAGATGCGGGGCCTAGGTGTTCACAGCTTTGATCTACTTGGTAATGAGATGCGGGGGCGGGGCCGAGGTGTTCACTGCTTTGTTCTACTCGTGAATGAGATGCGGGGCCGAGGTGTTCACTGCTTTGTTCTACTGGTTAAGTAGATGCAGGGGGCAGGGCCGAGGTGTCCATTATTTTGTTCTGTTTGGTAATGAGATGTGGGGGCGGGGCCAATGTTTTCACTGCTTTGTTCTACTGGTTAATGTGATGCGGGGCCGAGGTGTTCACTGCTTTGTTCTACTTGGTAATGAGATGCGGGGCCTAGGTGTTCACATCTTTGATCTACTTGGTAATGAGATGCGGGGGGCGGGGCCGAGGTGTTCACAGCTTTGTTCTACTTGGTAATGAGATGTAGGGGGCGGGGCCGAAATGCTCACTGTATTGTTCTACTGGTTAATGAGATACAGGGGGGGGGGGGTCGGCTGAGGTATTCACTTTGTTGTTCTACTTGTTCAACCTTCAATAATAAATGTTTAATAATTAGATTGTAAATTGCCAGGTTCAGACTTCCTGTTCTTCAGAATGTATTTTATGTTTTTTTATTGTCCATCTTTAAATTAGCGCCTTTACTATGACACAGGAAGTGATTCACCGGAAGTAACAAGTAAAGCTCGGAGTCAGTTGTGTGATTCCTTCCGAACATCCTCTTTCTTCAGTTTTTATGTGTGCAATCCATCAGGAGGCAATAACTGTAAGTTGTGTGTTTTGGCCTAGTATGGCAATGACTTAGAGTATTTGTTGGCATGAGCGCTAATTAGCATTCGCGCTAGTTAGCATATGTACTGAGGTAGGCAGTTTATGACAGTTATATGTGCTAGTTTTTGTTATGTGCTAGTTTATTCATTTTTATCTGCATGTTTACCTGTGTACAAGCTTTGTATCTTTGTAACAGAGATTCTGTGTCTTTACTTTTTTAGTTTCACTGTGTTTGAATTTCACTGACTTACCAGTCATTAAAGGAGCAAGGCTGCTCACTTCCCTGGCTATCAAAAGATTTTGTCTGGCTGTTTCATCTATATCAACACTGCAGCAGTATAACACATAGAGAGAACAGTACACTACTTGTTAATGAGATGCAGGGGTGGGGCCAAGGTTTTCACTTTATTGGTCTACTGGTTAATGAGATGCAGGGGGCGGGTCCGAGGTGCTCACTATATTGTTCTACTGGTTAATGAGATGCGGGGCCCAGGTGTTCACTGCTTTGTTCTACTGGTGAATGAGATGCGGGGCCGAGGTGTTCACTGCTTTGTTCTACTGGTTAAGTAGATGCAGGGGGCAGGGCCGAGGTGTCCATTATATTGTTCTGTTTGGTAATAAGATGCGGGGGCGGGGCCAATGTTTTCACTGCTTTGTTCTACTGGTTAATGAGATGCGGGGCCGAGGTGTTCACTGCTTTGTTCTACTTGGTAATGAGATGCGGAGCCTAGGTGTTCACAGCTTTGATCTACTTGGTAATGAGATGCGGGGGGCGGGGCCGAGGTGTATACTGCTTTGTTCTACTGGTTAATGAGATGCGGGGCCGAGGTGTTCACAGCTTTGTTCTACTTGGTAATGAGGTGCGGGGCCTAGGTGTTCACAGCTTTGATCTACTTGGTAATGAGATGCGGGGGGCGGGGCCGAGGTGTTCACTGCTTTGTTCTACTGGTTAATGAGATGCGGGGCCGAGGTGTTCACTGCTTTGTTCTACTTGGTAATGAGATGCGGAGCCTAGGTGTTCACAGCTTTGATCTATTTGGTAATGAGATGCGGGGGGCGGGGCCGAGGTGTTCACAGCTTTGTTCTACTTGGTAATGAGATGCGGGGCCGAGGTGTTCACAGCTTTGTTCTACTTGGTAATGAGATGCAGGGGGCGGGGCCGAATTGCTCACTGTATTGTTCTACTGGTTAATGAGATACAGGGGGGGGGTGGGCTGAGGTATTCACTTTGTTGTTCTACTTGTTCAACCTTCAATAATAAATGTTTAATAATTAGATTGTAAATTGCTAGGTTCAGACTTCCTGTTCTTCAGAATGTATTTTATGTTGTTTATTGTCCATCTTTAAATTCATGGCTTTGGCTTCGCGAACGAAGATTCATGAAGGAGGTCCACCCCGTTTTCTCCCACAAGACCTCTCGTGGCTCATAAGTCCAATGCGAGCACGGCAGGCTCGGCTGCAGTGTCGACAGATAAAGGATTGGTCATCTGGGTCTGATGGCTGTGCTATCCGGTCTTTCCGTTGTTGTCTCTTTACAGCTAAGTTGCTCCTACGTTTACTCTCAAAGGTTGAGGCGGCTACGTTGATGGTGTGACGCCATCCAACTCGATCCTCTGCTTGTGTTTTCCACTTGCTTGGGTTTAAACCACAGATGTTGAGAGACTTTTTGAAACAGTCCTTATATCGTTTCTTTGGAGCACCCCTGTCCCGGTGACCACTCGAAAGCTCGCCGAACATGATGATCTTTGGTAGACGATGATCTTCCATTCTAGCTATATGTCCGGCCCAGCGAAGCTGTGATTTTAGAAGCATGGCTTCTATGCTGCTTACTCCTGCACGTTCCAGGACCTTGGTGTTGGTTACATAGTCCTTCCAGTGGATGTTTAGAATGGTGCGCAGGCATCGCTGATGGAAACGTTCAAGGAGACTGATGTGGCTGCGGTATGGAACCCAGGCTTCTGAACCGTGGAGAAGGGTGGTAAGAACAACTGCTTTGTACACACTGATCTTAGTGTTGGATTTGAGGTGTTTGTTTTTCCAAACTCGTTTGTACAGTCTGCCGAATGAGCTATTTGCTTTCGCAAGCCTGTTGTCAACCTCCTTATCAATGCGAGCATCAATGGAGATGATGCAGCCAAGATATTTAAATTGTTGTACTGTTTTTAGTTCAGTGTTGCCGATGGTGATGTGGGGGGCGATATACGTGTCCTGGGGGGCGGGTTGATGCAGAACTTCTGTCTTTTTAAGACTCACCTCCAGCCCGAAAAGCTGGGCAGCCTCAGCAAAACATGATGTAATATGCTGCAAAGCTCTCTCAGAGTGGGCGACGAGAGCGGCATCATCAGCGAACAGCAGATCCAGAATTAACTGATTGAAGGTTTTGGTTCGGGACTGTAGGCGTCTGAGGTTGAATAAATTTCCGTCCAGACGATACCTGATATAAACGTTGTCTTCGTCTTCAAGATCTTCAGTGGCCTGTTTCAGCATGCTGCTGAAGAATATGCTAAAGAGTGTTGGAGCAAGGACACAACCTTGCTTAACTCCATTCTTGATAGGAAATGACTCGGAAAGTTCCCCATTTAGCCTGATCTGACCTTGCTGGTTAAAGTGCAACTGCATAATCATATTAACAAACTTTGGAGGGCAGCCAAGCCTCTGCAGGATCAGCCATAAGCCCGACCTGCTTACGGTATCAAAGGCTTTGGTAAGGTCGACAAAGGTGGCGAAGAGACCCTTATTTTGTTCTCGACATTTTTCCTGCAGCTGACGTAATACGAAAACCATGTCAGTAGTTCCTCTATTTGAACGAAAGCCACACTGGCTTTCAGGTATATGGTCCATGGCTATTGTCGGGATGATTCTGTTCAGTAATATACGAGCAAGGATCTTGCCTGCGATGGAGAGCAAGGTGATCCCCCTGTAATTGGAGCAATCTGATTTTTCTCCCTTGTTCTTGTACAGGGTAATAATGACGGCGTCTCGGAGGTCTTGAGGTAGCTCACCTTGTTCCCAACAGCACAGGAAGAGTTCATGGAGTTTTGTATGCAAAGCAGGTCCACCGTTTTTCCAAATTTCTGGAGGAATGCCGTCTATACCGGCTGCCTTGCCTGACTTAAGCTGGTGGATAGCGCAAGTTGTCTCTATCTTTAAATTAGCGCCTTTACTATGACACAGGAAGTGATTCACCGGAAGTAACAAGTAAAGCTCGGAGTCAGTTGTGTGATTCCTTCCGAACATCCTCTTTCTTCAGTTTTTATGTGTGCAATCCATCAGGAGGCAATAACTGTAAGTTGTGTGTTGGCCTAGTATGGCAATGACTTAGATTATTTGTTGGCATGAGGGCTAATTAGCATTCGCGCTAGTTAGCATATGTACTGAGGTAGGCAGTTTATGACAGTTATATGTGCTAGTTTTTGTTATATGCTAGTTTAGTCATGTTTATCTGCATGTTTACCTGTGTACCAGCTTTGTATCTTTGTAACAGAGATTCTGTGTCTTTACTTTTTTAGTTTCACTGTGTTTGAATTTCACTGACTTACCAGTCATTAAAGGAGCAAGGCTGCTCAGTTCCCTGGCTATCAAAAGATTTTGTTTGGCTGTTTCATCTATATCAACACTGCAGCAGTATAACACATAGAGAGAACAGTACACTACTTGTCAATGAGATGCAGGGGTGGGGCCAAGGTTTTCACTTTATTGGTCTACTGGTTAATGAGATGCAGGGGGCGGGTCCGAGGTGCTCACTATATGTTCTACTTGGTAATGAGATGCAAGGGACGGGTCCGAGATGTCCACTTTATTGGTCTACTTGGTAATGAGATGCAGGGCCGGGGCGGGGCCGAGGTTTTCACGATATTGTTCTACTTGGGTCCCGGCTAGCTCATTAGGTAGAGCATGAGACTCACAATCTCAGGGTAGTGGGTTCGTGTCCCACGGCTGGGCTCACCACCTGCAGGAAGGTTCTTAATCGGTGCAATGTGATCTGGGTGACAGTGCTCATACTGCCACCCCCGCCACCCGGAAACGGATAAGCGGGAGAAAATGGATGGATGTTCTACTTGGTAATGAGATGCGGGGGGCGGGGCCGAGGTCTTCACTGCTTTGTTCTACTGGTTAATGAGATGCGGGGCCGAGGTGTTCACAGCTTTGATCTACTTGGTAATGAGATGCGGGGGCGGGGCCGAGGTGTATACTGCTTTGTTCTACTGTTTAATGAGATGCGGGGCCGAGGTGTTCACAGCTTTGTTCTACTTGGTAATGAGATGCGGGGCCTAGGTGTTCACAGCTTTGATCTACTTGGTAATGAGATGCGGGGGGGCGGGGCCGAGGTGTTCACTGCTTTGTTCTACTGGTTAATGAGATGCGGGGCCGAGGTGTTCACAGCTTTGTTCTACTTGGTAATGAGATGCGGGGCCGAGGTGTTCACAGCTTTGTTCTACTTGGTAATGAGATGCAGGGGGCGGGGCTGAGTTGCTCACTGTATTGTTCTACTGGTTCATGAGATACAGGGGGGGGGGCTGAGGTATTCACTTTGTTGTTCTACTTGTTCAACCTTCAATAATAAATGTTTAATAATTAGATTGTAAATTGCTAGGTTCAGACTTCCTGTTCTTCAGAATGTATTTTATGTTGTTTATTGTCCATCTTTAAATTAGCGCCTTTACTATGACACAGGAAGTGATTCACCGGAAGTAAAAAGTAAAGCTCGGAGTCAGTTGTGTGATTCCTTCCGAACATCCTCTTTCTTCAGTTTTTATGTGTGCAATCCATCAGGAGGCAATAACTGTAAGTTGTGTGTTGGCCTAGTATGGCAATGACTTAGAGTATTTGTTGGCATGAGCGCTAATTAGCATTCGCGCTAGTTAGCATATGTACTGAGGTAGGCAGTTTATGACAGTTATATGTGCTAGTTTTTGTTATGTGCTAGTTTAGTCATGTTTATCTGCATGTTTACCTGTGTACCAGCTTTGTATCTTTGTAACAGAGATTCTGTGTCTTTACTTTTTTAGTTTCACTGTGTTTGAATTTCACTGACTTACCAGTCATTAAAGGAGCAAGGCTGCTCACTTCCCTGGCTATCAAAAGATTTTGTCTGGCTGTTTCATCTATATCAACACTGCAGCAGTATAACACATAGAGAGAACAGTACACTACTTGTTAATGAGATGCAGGGCCGAGGTGTTCACTGCTTTGTTCTACTGGTTAAGTAGATGCAGGGGGCAGGGCCAAGGTGTCCATTATATTGTTCTGTTTGGTAATGAGATGCGGGGGCGGGGCCAATGTTTTCACTGCTTTGTTCTACTGGTTAATGAGATGCGGGGCCGAGGTGTTCACTGCTTTGTTCTACTTGGTAATGAGATGCGGGGCCTAGGTGTTCACAGCTTTGATCTACTTGGTAATGAGATGCGGGGGCGGGGCCGAGGTGTATACTGCTTTGTTCTACTGTTTAATGAGATGCGGGGCCGAGGTGTTCACAGCTTTGTTCTACTTGGTAATGAGATGCGGGGCCTAGGTGTTCACAGCTTTGATCTAATTGGTAATGAGATGCGGGGGGGCGGGGCCGAGGTGTTCACTGCTTTGTTCTACTGGTTAATGAGATGCGGGGCCGAGGTGTTCACAGCTTTGTTCTACTTGGTAATGAGATGCGGGGCCGAGGTGTTCACAGCTTTGTTCTACTTGGTAATGAGATGCAGGGGGCGGGGCTGAGTTGCTCACTGTATTGTTCTACTGGTTCATGAGATACAGGGGGGGGGGCTGAGGTATTCACTTTGTTGTTCTACTTGTTCAACCTTCAATAATAAATGTTTAATAATTAGATTGTAAATTGCTAGGTTCAGACTTCCTGTTCTTCAGAATGTATTTTATGTTGTTTATTGTCCATCTTTAAATTAGCGCCTTTACTATGACACAGGAAGTGATTCACCGGAAGTAAAAAGTAAAGCTCGGAGTCAGTTGTGTGATTCCTTCCGAACATCCTCTTTCTTCAGTTTTTATGTGTGCAATCCATCAGGAGGCAATAACTGTAAGTTGTGTGTTGGCCTAGTATGGCAATGACTTAGAGTATTTGTTGGCATGAGCGCTAATTAGCATTCGCGCTAGTTAGCATATGTACTGAGGTAGGCAGTTTATGACAGTTATATGTGCTAGTTTTTGTTATGTGCTAGTTTAGTCATGTTTATCTGCATGTTTACCTGTGTACCAGCTTTGTATCTTTGTAACAGAGATTCTGTGTCTTTACTTTTTTAGTTTCACTGTGTTTGAATTTCACTGACTTACCAGTCATTAAAGGAGCAAGGCTGCTCACTTCCCTGGCTATCAAAAGATTTTGTCTGGCTGTTTCATCTATATCAACACTGCAGCAGTATAACACATAGAGAGAACAGTACACTACTTGTTAATGAGATGCGGGGCCGAGGTGTTCACTGCTTTGTTCTACTGGTTAAGTAGATGCAGGGGGCAGGGCCAAGGTGTCCATTATATTGTTCTGTTAGGTAATGAGATGCGGGGGCGGGGCCAATGTTTTCACTGCTTTGTTCTACTGGTTAATGAGATGCGGGGCCGAGGTGTTCACTGCTTTGTTCTACTTGGTAATGAGATGCGGAGCCTAGGTGTTCACAGCTTTGATCTACTTGGTAATGAGATGCGGGGGGCGGGGCCGAGGTGTATACTGCTTTGTTCTACTGGTTAATGAGATGCGGGGCCGAGGTGTTCACAGCTTTGTTCTACTTGGTAATGAGATGCGGGGGCGGGGCCGATGTTTTCACTGCTTTGTTCTACTGATTAATGAAATGCGGGGCCGAGGTGTTCACTGCTTTGTTCTACTGGTTAATGAGATGCGGGGCCGAGGTGTTCACTGCTTTGTTCTACTTGGTAATGAGATGCGGGGGCGGGGCCGATGTTTTCACTGCTTTGTTCTACTGCTTAATGAGATGCGGGGCCGAGGTGTTCACTGCTTTGTTCTACTGGTTAAGTAGATGCAGGGGGCAGGGCCGAGGTGTCCATTATATTGTTCTGTTTGGTAATGAGATGCGGGGGTGGGGCCAATGTTTTCACTGCTTTGTTCTACTTGGTAATGAGATGCGGGGGCGGGGCCGAGGTGTTCACAGCTTTGTTCTACTGGTTAATGAGATGCGGGGCCGAGGTGTTCACTGCTTTGTTCTACTTGGTAATGAGATGCGGAGTCTAGGTGTTCACAGCTTTGATCTACTCGGTAATGAGATGCGGGGGGCGGGGCCGAGGTGTTCACAGCTTTGTTCTACTTGGTAATGAGATGCGGGGCCGAGGTGTTCACAGCTTTGATCTACTTGGTAATGAGATGTGGGGGGCGGGGCCGAGGTGTTCACTGCTTTGTTCTACTGGTGAATGAGATGCGGGGCCGAGGTGTTCACTGCTTTGTTCTACTGGTGAATGAGATGCGGGGCCGAGGTTTTCACTGCTTTGTTCTACTGGTTAAGTAGATGCAGGGGGCAGGGCTGAGGTGTCCATTATATTGTTCTGTTTGGTAATGAGATGCGGGGGCGGAGCCAATGTTTTCACTGCTTTGTTCTACTGGTTAATGAGATGCGGGGCAGAGGTGTTCACTGCTTTGTTCTACTTGGTAATGAGATGCGGGGCCTAGGTGTTCACAGCTTTGATCTACTTGGTAATGAGATGCGGGGGGCGGGGCCAAGGTGTTCACTGCTTCTTTCTACTGGTTAATGAGATGCGGGGCCGAGGTGTTCACAGCTTTGTTCTACTTGGTAATGAGATCCGGGGCCGAGGTGTTCACAGCTTTGTTCTACTTGGTAATGAGATGCAGGGGGGGGTGGGCTGAGGTATTCACTTTGTTGTTCTACTTGTTCAACCTTCAATAATAAATGTTTAATAATTAGATTGTAAATTGCTAGGTTCAGACTTCGTTTTCTTCAGAATGTATTTTATGTTGTTTATTGTCCATCTTTAAATTAGCGCCTTTACTATGACACAGGAAGTGATTCACCGGAAGTAACAAGTAAAGCTCGGAGTCAGTTGTGTGATTCCTTCCGAACATCCTCTTTCTTCAGTTTTTATGTGTGCAATCCATCAGGAGGCAATAACTGTAAGTTGTGTGTTGGCCTAGTATGGCAATGACTTAGATTATTTGTTGGCATGAGCGCTAATCAGCATTCGCGCTAGTTAGCATATGTACTGAGGTAGGCAGTTTATGACAGTTATATGTGCTAGTTTTGTCATGTTTATCTGCATGTTTACCTGTGTACCAGCTTTGTATCTTTGTAACAGAGATTCTGTGTCTTTAATTTTTTAGTTTCACTGTGTTTGAATTTCACTGACTTACCAGTCATTAAAGGAGCAAGGCTGCTCACTTCCCTGGCTATCAAAAGATTTTGTCTTGCTGTTTCATCTATGTCAACACTGCAGCAGTATAACACATAGAGAGAACAGTACACTACTTGTTAATGAGATGCGGTGCCGAAGTGTTCACTGCTTTGTTCTACTGGTTAAGTAGATGCGGGGCCGAGGTGTTAACTGCATTGTTCTACTGGTTAATGAGATGCGGGGCCGAGGTGTTCACTGCTTTGTTCTACTGGTGAATGAGATGCAGGGCCGAGGTGTTCACTGCTTTGTTCTACTGGTTAAGTAGATGCAGGGGGCAGGGCCGAGGTGTCCATTATATTGTTCTGATTGGTAATGAGATGCGGGGGCAGGGCCAATGTTTTCACTGCTTTGTTCTACTGGTTAATGAGATGCGGGGCCGAGGTGTTCACTGCTTTGTTCTACTTGGTAATGAGATGCGGGGCCTAGGTGTTCACAGCTTTGATCTACTTGGTAATGAGATGCGGGGGCTGGGCCGAGGTGTTCACTGCTTTGTTCTACTCGTGAATGAGATGCGGGGCCGAGGTGTTCACTGCTTTGTTCTACTGGTTAAGTAGATGCAGGGGGCAGGGCTGAGGTGTCCATTATATTGTTCTGTTTGGTAATGAGATGCGGGGGCGGAGCCAATGTTTTCACTGCTTTGTTCTACTGGTTAATGAGATGCGGGGCCGAGGTGTTCACAGCTTTGTTCTACTTGGTAATGAGATGCGGGGCCGAGGTGTTCACAGCTTTGTTCTACTTGGTAATGAGATGCAGGGGGCGGGGCCGAAATGCTCACTGTATTGTTCTACTGGTTAATGAGATACAGGGGGGGGGTCGGCTGAGGTATTCACTTTGTTGTTCTACTTGTTCAACCTTCAATAATAAATGTTTAATAATTAGATTGTAAATTGCTAGGTTCAGACTTCCTGTTCTTCAGAATGTATTTTATGTTGTTTATTGTCCATCTTTAAATTAGCGCCTTTACTATGACACAGGAAGTGATTCACCGGAAGTAACAAGTAAAGCTCGGAGTCAGTTGTGTGATTCCTTCCGAACATCCTCTTTCTTCAGTTTTTATGTGTGCAATCCATCAGGAGGCAATAACTGTAAGTTGTGTGTTGGCCTAGTATGGCAATGACTTAGATTATTTGTTGGCATGAGCGCTAATTAGCATTCGCGCTAGTTAGCATATGTACTGAGGTAGGCAGTTTATGACAGTTATATGTGCTAGTTTTTGTTATGTGCTAGTTTTGTCATGTTTATCTGCATGTTTACCTGTGTACCAGCTTTGTATCTTTGTAACAGAGATTCTGTGTCTTTACTTTTTTAGTTTCACTGTGTTTGAATTTCACTGACTTACCAGTCATTAAAGGAGCAAGGCTGCTCACATCCCTGGCTATCAAAAGATTTTGTCTGGCTGTTTCATCTATATCAACACTGCAGCAGTATAACACATAGAGAGAACAGTACACTACTTGTTAATGAGATGCGGTGCCGAAGTGTTCACTGCTTTGTTCTACTGGTTAAGTAGATGCGGGGCCGAGGTGTTAACTGCATTGTTCTACTGGTTAATGAGATGCGGGGCCGAGGTGTTCACTGCTTTGTTCTACTGGTGAATGAGATGCAGGGCCGAGGTGTTCACTGCTTTGTTCTACTGGTTAAGTAGATGCAGGGGGCAGGGCCGAGGTGTCCATTATATTGTTCTGATTGGTAATGAGATGCGGGGGCAGGGCCAATGTTTTCACTGCTTTGTTCTACTGGTTAATGAGATGCGGGGCCGAGGTGTTCACTGCTTTGTTCTACTTGGTAATGAGATGCGGGGCCTAGGTGTTCACAGCTTTGATCTACTTGGTAATGAGATGCGGGGGCTGGGCCGAGGTGTTCACTGCTTTGTTCTACTCGTGAATGAGATGCGGGGCCGAGGTGTTCACTGCTTTGTTCTACTGGTTAAGTAGATGCAGGGTGCAGGTCCGAGGTGTCCATTATTTTGTTCTGTTTGGTAATGAGATGTGGGGGCGGGGCAAATGTTTTCACTGCTTTGTTCTACTGGTTAATGTGATGCGGGGCCGAGGTGTTCACTGCTTTGTTCTACTTGGTAATGAGATGCGGGGCCTTAGTTTTCACATCTTTGATCTACTTGGTAATGAGATGCGGGGGGCGGGGCCGAGGTGTTCAATGCTTTGTTCTACTGGTTAATGAGATGCGGGGCCGAGGTGTTCACTGCTTTGTTCTACTTGGTAATGAGATGCGGAGCCTAGGTGTTCACAGCTTTGATCTACTTGGTAATGAGATGCGGGGGCGGGGCCGAGGTATTCACAGCTTTGTTCTACTTGGTAATGAGATGCGGGGGGCGGGGCCGAGGTGTTCACTGCTTTGTTCTACTGGTTAATGAGATGCGGGGCCGAGGTGTTCACTGCTTTGTTCTACTTGGTAATGAGATGCGGAGCCTAGGTGTTCACAGCTTTGATCTACTTGGTAATGAGATGCGGGGGGCGGGGCCGAGGTGTTCACAGCTTTGTTCTACTTGGTAATGAGATGCAGGGGGCGGGGCCGAATTGCTCACTGTATTGTTCTACTGGTTAATGAGATAGGGGGGGGGGGTGGGCTGAGGTATTCACTGTGTTGTTCTACTTGTTCAACCTTCAATAATAAATGTTTAATAATTAGATTGTAAATTGCTAGGTTCAGACTTCCTGTTCCTCAGAATGTATTTTATGTTCTTTATTGTCCATCTTTAAATTAGCGCCTTTACTATGACACAAGAAGTGATTCACCGGAAGTAACAAGTAAAGCTCGGAGTCAGTTGTGTGATTCCTTCCGAACATCCTCTTTCTTCAGTTTTTATGTGTGCAATCCATCAGGAGGCAATAACTGTAAGTTGTGTGTTGGCCTAGTATGGCAATGACTTAGAGTATTTGTTGGCATGAGCGCTAATTAGCATTCGCGCTAGTTAGCATATGTACTGAGGTAGGCAGTTTATGACAGTTATATGTGCTAGTTTTTGTTATGTGCTAGTTTAGTCATGTTTATCTGCATGTTTACCTGTGTACCAGCTTTGTATCTTTGTAACAGAGATTCTGTGTCTTCACTTTTTTAGTTTCACTGTGTTTGAATTTCACTGACTTACCAGTCATTAAAGGAGCAAGGCTGCTCACTTCCCTGGCTATCAAAAGATTTTGTCTGGCTGTTTCATCTATGTCAACACTGCAGCAGTATAACACATAGAGAGAACAGTACACTACTTGGTAATGAGATGCGGGGGGCGGGGCCAAGGTTTTCACTTTATTGGTCTACTGGTTAATGAGATGCAGGGGGCGGGTCCGAGGTGCTCACTATATGTTCTACTTGGTAATGAGATGCAAGGGACGGGTCCGAGATGTCCACTTTATTGGTCTACTTGGTAATGAGATGCAGGGTCGTGGCGGGGCCGAGGTTTTCACTATATTGTTATACTGGTTAATGAGATGCGGGTCCCAGGTGTTCACTGCTTTGTTCTACTGGTGAATGAGATGCGGGGCCGAGGTGTTCACTGCTTTGTTCTACTGGTTAATGAGATGCAGGGGGCGGGTCCGAGGTGCTCACTATATGTTCTACTTGGTAATGAGATGCAGGGCCGGGGCGGGGCCGAGGTTTTCAGAGGGCCCTGCCCCCTGCATCTACTTAACCAGTAGAACAAAGCAGTGAACACCTCTGCCCCTCCCCCCGCATCTCATTACCAAGTAGATCAAAGCTGTGAACACCTAGGCCCCGCATCTCATTACCAAGTAGAACAAAGCAGTGAACACCTCGGCCCCGCATCTCATTAACCAGTAGAACAAAGCAGTTAACACCTCGGCCCCGCATCTCATTAACCAGTAGAACAAAGCAGTGAAAACATTGGCCCCGCCCCCGCATCTCATTACCAAACAGAACAATATAATGGACACCTCGGCCCTGCCCCCTGCATTTACTTAACCAGTAGAACAAAGCAGTGAACACCTCGGCCCCGCATCTCATTACCAAGTAGAACAAAGCTGTGAACACCTCGGCCCCGCCCCCCGCATCTCATTAGCAAGTAGATCAAAGCTGTGAACACCTAGGCTCCGCATCTCATTACCAAGTAGAACAAAGCAGTGAAAACATTGGCCCCGCCCCCGCATCTCATTACCAAACAGAACAATATAATGGACACCTCGGCCCTGCCCCCTGCATCTACTTAACCAGTAGAACAAAGCAGTGAACACTTCGGCACCGCATCTCATTAACAAGTAGTGTACTGTTCTCTCTATGTGTTATACTGCTGCAGTGTTGACATAGATGAAACAGCAAGACAAAATCTTTTGATAGCCAGGGAAGTGAGCAGCCTTGCTCCTTTAATGACTGGTAAGTCAGTGAAATTCAAACACAGTGAAACTAAAAAATTAAAGACACAGAATCTCTGTTACAAAGATACAAAGCTGGTACACAGGTAAACATGCAGATAAACATGACAAAACTAGCACATATAACTGTCATAAACTGCCTACCTCAGTACATATGCTAACTAGCGCGAATGCTGATTAGCGCTCATGCCAACAAATAATCTAAGTCATTGCCATACTAGGCCAACACACAACTTACAGTTATTGCCTCCTGATGGATTGCACACATAAAAACTGAAGAAAGAGGATGTTCGGAAGGAATCACACAACTGACTCCGAGCTTTACTTGTTACTTCCGGTGAATCACTTCCTGTGTCATAGTAAAGGCGCTAATTTAAAGATGGACAATAAACAACATAAAATACATTCTGAAGAACAGGAAGTCTGAACCTAGCAATTTACAATCTAATTATTAAACATTTATTATTGAAGGTTGAACAAGTAGAACAACAAAGTGAATACCTCAGCCCACCCCCCCCCCCGTATCTCATTAACCAGTAGAACAATACAGTGAGCAACTCGGCCCCGCCCCCTGCATCTCATTACCAAGTAGAACAAAGCTGTAAACACCTCGGCCCCGCATCTCATTACCAAGTAGAACAAAGCAGTGAACACCTAGGCCCCGCATCTCATTACCAAGTAGAACAAAGCTGTGAACACCTTGGCCCCGCATCTCATTAACCAGTAGAACAAAGCTGTGAACACCTCGGCCCCGCATCTCATTAACCAGTAGATCAAAGCAGTATACACCTCGGCCCAGAACCCCGCATCTCATTACCAAGTAGATCAAAGCTGTGAACACCTAGGCCCCGCATCTCATTAACCAGTAGAACAAAGCTGTGAACACCTTGGCCCCGCCCCCCGCATCTCATTACCAAGTAGATCAAAGCTGTGAACACCTAGGCCCCGCATCTCATTACCAAGTAGAAGAAAGCTGTGAACACCTCGGCCCCGCATCTCATTACCAAGTAGATCAAAGCTGTGAACACCTAGGCCCCGCATCTCATTAACCAGTAGAACAAAGCAGTGAACACCTCGGCCCCGCCCCCCGCATCTCATAACCAAGTAGATCAAAGCTGTGAAAACCTAGGCCCCCCATTTCATTACCAAGTAGAACAAAGCAGTGAAAACATTGGCCCCGCCCCCGCATCTCATTACCAAACAGAACAATATAATGGACATCTCGGCCCTGCCCCCTGCATCTACTTAACCAGTAGAACAAAGCAGTGAACACCTCGGCCCCGCATCTCATTAACCAGTAGAACAAAGCAGTGAACACCTCGGCCCCGCATCTCATTAACCAGTAGAACAAAGCAGTGAAAACATCGGCCCCGCCCCCTGCATCTCATTACCAAGTAAAACAAAGCTGTGAACACCTCGGCCCCGCCCCCCTAATCTCATTACCAAGTAGATCAAAGCTGTGAACACCTAGGCCCCGCATCTCATTACCAAGTAGAACAAAGCTGTGAATACCTCGGCCCCGCATCTCATTACCAAGTAGAACAAAGCAGTGAAAACATCGGCCCCGCCCCCGAATCTCATTACCAAGTAGAACAAAGCAGTGAACACCTCGGCCCCGCCCCCCGCATCTCATTACCAAGTAGATCAAAGCTGTGAACACCTAGGCCCCGCATCTCATTAACCAGTAGAACAAAGCTGTGAACACCTCGGCCCCGCATCTCATTCACCAGTAGAACAAAGCAGTGAAAACATCGGCCCCGCCCCCGAATCTCATTACCAAGTAGAACAAAGCAGTGAACACCTCGGCCCCACCCCCCACATCTCATTACCAAGTGGAACAAAGCAGTGAACACCTCGGCCCCGCATCTCATTCACCAGTAGAACAAAGCAGTGAACACCTCGGCCCCGCATCTCATTCACCAGTAGATCATAGCTTTGAACACCTCGGCCCCGCCCCCCACATCTCATTACCAAGTAGATCAAAGCTGTGAACACCTAGGCTCCGCATCTCATTACCAAGTAGAACAAAGCAGTGAACACCTGGGCCCCGCATCTCATTAACCAGTAGAACAAAGCAGTGAAAACATTGGCCCCGCCCCCGCATCTCATTACCAAACAGAACAATATAATGGACACCTCAGCCCATCCCCCTGCATCTACTTAACCAGTAGAACAATACAGTGAGCAACTTGGCCCCGCCCCCTGCATCTCATTACCAAGTAGAACAAAGCAGTGAACACCTCGGCCCCGCATCTCATTAACCAGTAGAACAAAGCAGTGAAGACCTCGGCCCCGCCCCCCGCATCTCATTACCAAGTAGAACATCCATCCATTTTCTCCCGCTTATCCGTTTCCGGGTGGCGGGGGTGGCAGTCTGAGCACTGTCACCCAGATCACATTGCACCGATTAAGAACCTTCCTGCAGGTGGTGAGCCCAGCCGTGGGACACGAACCCACTACCCCGAGATTGTGAGTCTCATGCTCTACCTAATAAGCTAGCCGGGACCCAAGTAGAACAAAATAGTGAAAACCTCGGCCCCGCCCCGGCCCTGCATCTCATTACCAAGTGGAACATATAGTGAGCACCTCGGACCCGCCCCCTGCATCTCATTAACCAGTAGAACAAAGCAGTGAACACCTCGGCCCCGCCCCCCGCATCTCATTACCAAGTAGATCAAAGCTGTGAACACCTAGGCTCCGCATCTCATTATCAAGTAGAACCAAGCATTGAACACCTCGGCCCCGCATCTCATTAACCAGTAGAACAAAGCAGTGAAAACATTGGCCCCGCCCCCGCATCTCATTACCAAACAGAACAATATAATGGACACCTCGGCCCTGCCCCCTGCATCTACTTAACCAGTAGAACAAAGCAGTGAACACCTCGGCCCCGCATCTCATTCACCAGTAGAACAAAGCAGTGAACACCTGGGCCCCGCATCTCATTAACCAGTAGAACAATATAGTGAAAACCTCGGCCCCGCCACGGCCCTGCATCTCATTACCAAGTAGAACATATAGTGAGCACCTCGGACCCGCCCCCTGCATCTCATTAACCAGTAGACCAATAAAGTGAAAACCTTGGCCCCACCCCTAAATCTCATTAACAAGTAGTGTACTGTTCTCTCTATGTGTTATACTGCTGCAGTGTTGATATAGATGAAACAGCCAGACAAAATCTTTTGATAGCCAGGGAAGTGAGCAGCCTTGCTCCTTTAATGACTGGTAAGTCAGTGAAATTCAAACACAGTGAAACTAAAAAAGTAAAGACACAGAATCTCTGTTACAAAGATACAAAGCTGGTACACAGGTAAACATGCAGATAAACATGACTAAACTAGCACATAACAATAACTAGCACATATAACTGTCATAAACTGCGTACCTCAGTACATATGCTAACTAGCGCGAATGCTAATTAGCGCTCATGCCAACAAATACTCTAAGTCATTGCCATACTAGGCCAACACACAACTTACAGTTATTGCCTCCTGATGGATTGCACACATAAAAACTGAAGAAAGAGGATGTTCGGAAGGAATCACACAACTGACTCCGAGCTTTACTTGTTACTTCCGGTGAATCACTTCCTGTGTCACAGTAAAGGCGCTAATTTAAAGATGGACAATAAACAACATAAAATACATTCTGAAGAACAGGAAGTCTGAACCTAGCAATTTACAATCTAATTATTAAACATTTATTATTGAAGGTTGAACAAGTAGAACAACAAAGTGAATACCTCAACCCGCCCCGCCCCCTGCATCTCATTACCAAGTAGAACAAAGCTGTGAACACCTCGGCCCCGCATCTAATTAACCAGTAGAACAAAGCAGTGAACACCTCGGCCCCGCCCCCCGCATCTCATTACCAAGTAGATCAAAGCTGTTAACACCTAGGCCCCGCATCTCATTACCAAGTAGAACAAAGCTGTGAACACCTCGGCCCCGCATCTCATTAACCAGTAGAACAAAGTAGTGAACACCTCGGCCCCGCCCCCCGCATCTCATTACCAGGTAGATCAAAGCTGTGTACACCTAGGCCCCGCATCTCATTACCAAGTAGAACAAAGCAGTGAACGCCTCGGCCCCGCATCTCATTAACCAGTAGAAAAAAAGCAGTAAAAACATTGGCCCCGCCCCCGCATCTCATTACCAAACAGAACAATATAATGGACACCTCGGCCCTGCCCCCTGCATCTACTTAACCAGTAGAACAAAGCAGTGAACACCTCGGCCCCGCATCTCATTCACCAGTAGAACAAAGCAGTGAACACCTCGGCCCCGCGTCTCATTAACCAGTAGAACAAAGCAGTGAAAACATTGGCCCCGCCCCCGCATCTTATTACCAAACAGAACAATATAATGGACACCTCGGCCCTGCCCCCTGCATCTACTTAACCAGTAGAACAAAGCAGTGATCACCTCGGCCCCGCATCTCATTCACCAGTAGAACAAAGCAGTGAACACCTGGGCCCCGCATCTCATTAACCAGTAGAACAAAGCAGTGAACACCTAGGCCCCGCATCTCATTACCAAGTAGAACAAAGCAGTGAACACCTCGGCCCCGCATCTCATTAACCAGTAGAACAAAGCAGTGAAAACATTGGCCCCGCCCCCGCATCTCATTACCAAACAGAACAATATAATGGACACCTCGGCCCTGCCCCCTGCATCTACTTAACCAGTAGAACAAAGCAGTGAACACCTCTGCCCCGCATCTCATTAACCAGTAGAACAAACCAGTGAAAACATCGGCCCCGCCCCCGCATCTCATTACCAAGTAGAACAAAGCTGTGAACACCTCAGCCCCGCCCCCCGCATCTCATTACCAAGTAGAACAAAGCTGTGAACACCTAGGCTCCGCATCTCATTATCAAGTAGAACAAAGCAGTGAACACCTCGGCCCCGCATCTCATTAACCAGTAGAACAAAGCAGTGAAAACATTGGCCCCGCCCCCGCATCTCATTACCAAACAGAACAATATAATGGACACCTCGGCCCTGCCCCCTGCATCTACTTAACCAGTAGAACAAAGCAGTGAACACCGTGGCCCCGCATCTCATTAACCAGTAGAACAATATAGTGAAAACCTCGGCCCCGCCACGGCCCTGCATCTCATTACCAAGTAGACCAATAAAGTGGACATCTCGGACCCGTACCTTGCATCTCATTACCAAGTAGAACATATAGTGAGCACCTCGGACCCGCCCCCTGCATCTCATTAACCAGTAGACCAATAAAGTGAAAACCTTGGCCCCACCCCTGCATCTCATTAACAAGTAATGTACTGTTCTCTCTATGTGTTATACTGCTGCAGTGTTGATATAGATGAAACAGCCAGACAAAATCTTTTGATAGCCAGGGAAGTGAGCAGCCTTGCTCCTTTATTAGACTGGTAAGTCAGTGAAATTCAAACACAGTGAAACTAAAAAAGTAAAGACACAGAATCTTTGTTACAAAGATACAAAGCTGGTACACAGGTAAACATGCAGATAAACATGACTAAACTAGCACATAACAAAAACTAGCACATATAACTGTCATAAACTGCCTACCTCAGTACATATGCTAACTAGCACGAATGCTAACTAGCGCGAATGCTAACTAGCGCGAATGCTAATTAGCGCTCATGCCAACAAATACTCTAAGTCATTGCCATACTAGGCCAACACACAACTTACAGTTATTGCCTCCTGATGGATTGCACACATAAAAACTGAAGAAAGAGGATGTTCGGAACGAATCACACAACTGACTCCGAGCTTTACTTGTTACTTCCGGTGAATCACTTCCTGTGTCACAGTAAAGGCGCTAATTTAAAGATGGACAATAAACAACATAAAATACATTCTGAAGAACAGGAAGTCTGAACCTAGCAATTTACAATCTAATTATTAAACATTTATTATTGAAGGTTGAACAAGTAGAACAACAAAGTGAATACCTCAACCCGCCCCGCCCCCTGCATCTCATTACCAAGTAGAACAAAGCTGTGAACACCTCGGCCCCGCATCTAATTAACCAGTAGAACAAAGCAGTGAACACCTCGGCCCCGCATCTCATTACCAAGTAGAACAAAATTGTGAACACCTCGGCCCCGCCCCCCGCATCTCATTACCAGGTAGATCAAAGCTGTTAACACCTAGGCCCCGCATCTCATTACCAAGTAGAACAAAGCTGTGAACACCTCGGCCCCGCATCTCATTAACCAGTAGAACAAAGTAGTGAACACCTCGGCCCCGCCCCCCGCATCTCATTACCAAGTAGATCAAAGCTGTGTACACCTAGGCCTCGCATCTCATTACCAAGTAGAACAAAGCAGTGAAAACATTGGCCCCGCCCCCGCATCTCATTACCAAACAGAACAATATAATGGACACCTCGGCCCTGCCCCCTGCATCTACTTAACCAGTAGAACAAAGCAGTGAACACCTCTGCCCCGCATCTCATTAACCAGTAGAACAAAGCAGTGAAAACATCGGCCCCGCCCCCCGCATCTCATTACCAAGTAGATCAAAGCTGTGAACACCTAGGCCCTGCATCTCATTACCAAGTAGAAAAAAACAGTGAACACCTCGGCCCCGCATCTCATTAACCAGTAGAACAAAGCAGTGAACACCTCGGCCCCGCATCTCATTATTCAGTAGAACACAGCAGTGAAAACATCGGCCCCGCCCCCGCATCTCATTACCGAGTAGAACAAAGATGTGAACACCTCGGCCCCGCATCTCATTAACCAGTAGAACAAAGCAGTGAATACCTCGGCCACGCCCCCCGCATCTCATTACCAAGTAGATCAAAGCTGTGAACACCTAGGCCCCGCATCTCATTACCAAGTAGAACAAAGCAGTGAACACCTCGGCCCCGCCCCCCTAATCTCATTACCAAGTAGATCAAAGCTGTGAACACCTAGGCCCCGCATCTCATTACCAAGTAGAACAAAGCTGTGAACACCTCGGCCCCGCATCTCATTACCAAGTAGAACAAAATTGTGAACACCTCGGCCCCGCCCCCCGCATCTCATTACCAAGTAGATCAAAGCTGTGAACACCTAGGCCCCGCATCTCATTACCAAGTAGAACAAAGCTGTGAACACCTCGGCCCCGCATCTCATTAACCAGTAGAACAAAGCTGTGAACACCTCGGCCCCGCATCTCATTAACCAGTAGAACAAAGCAGTGAAAACATCGGTCCCGCCCCCGAATCTCATTACCAAGTAGAACAAAGCAGTGAACACCTCGGCCCCACCCCCCACATCTCATTACCAAGTAGATCAAAGCTGTGAACACCTAGGCCCCGCATCTCATTACCAAGTGGAACAAAGCAGTGAACACCTCGGCCCCGCATCTCATTCACCAGTAGAACAAAGCTGTGAACACCTCGGCCCCGCATCTCATTAACCAGTAGAACAAAGCAGTGAACACCTCGGCCCCGCCCCCCGCATCTCATTACCAAGTAGAACAAAGCTGTGAACACCTCGTCCCGGCATCTCATTACCAAGTAGAACAAAGCTGTGACCACCTCGGCCCCGCATCTCATTAACCAGTCGAACAAAGCAGTGAAAACATTGGCCCCGCCCCCGCATCTCATTACCAAACAGAACAATATAATGGACACCTCGGCCCTGCCCCCTGCATCTACTTAACCAGTAGAACAAAGCAGTGAACACCTCGGCCCCGCATCTCATTAACAAGTAGTGTACTATTCTCTCTATGTGTTATACTGCTGCAGTGTTGACATAGATGAAACAGCCAGACAAAATCTTTTGATAGCCAGGGAAGTGAGCAGCCTTGCTCCTTTAATGACTGGTAAGTCAGTGAAATTCAAACACAGTGAAACTAAAAAAGTAAAGACACAGAATCTCTGTTACAAAGATACAAAGCTGGTACACAGGTAAACATGCAGATAAACATGACTAAACTAGCACATAAAAAAAACTAGCACATATAAAAGTCATAAACGGCCTACCTCAGTACATATGCTAACTAGCGCGAATGCTAATTAGCGCTCATGCCAACAAATACTCTAAGTCATTGCCATACTAGGCCCACACACAACTTACAGTTATTGCCTCCTGATGGATTGCACACATAAAAACTGAAGAAAGAGGATGTTCGGAAGGAATCACACAACTGACTCCGAGCTTTACTTTTTACTTCCGGTGAATCACTTCCTGTGTCATAGTAAAGGTGCTAATTTAAAGATGGACAATAAACAACATAAAATACATTCTGAAGAACAGGAAGTCTGAACCTAGCAATTTACAATCTAATTATTAAACATTTATTATTGAAGGTTGAACAAGTAGAACAACAAAGTGAATACCTCAGCCCACCCCCCCCCCCTGTATCTCATTAACCAGTAGAACAATACAGTGAGCAATTCGGCCCCGCCCCCTGCATCTCATTACCAAGTAGAACAAATCTGTGAACACCTTGGCCCCGCATCTCATTACCAAGTAGAACAAAGCAGTGAACACCTCGGCCCCGCATCACATTAACCAGTAGAACAAAGCAGTGAAAACATTGGCCCCGCCCCCACATCTCATTACCAAACAGAACAAAATAATGGACACCTCGGCCCTGCCCCCTTTATCTAATTAACCAGTAGAACAAAGCAGTGAACACCTCGGCCCCGCATCTCATTCACCAGTAGAACAAAGCAGTGAACACCTCGGCCCCGCCCCCCGCATCTCATTACCAAGTAGATCAAAGCTGTGAACACCTCGGCCCCGCATATCATTACCAAGTAGAACATAGCTTTGAACACCTCGGCCCCGCCCCCCGCATCTCATTACCAAGTAGATCAAAGCTGTGAACACCTAGGCTCCGCAACTCATTACCAAGTAGAACAAAGCAGTGAACACCTGGGCCCCGCATCTCATTAACCAGTAGAACAAAGCAGTGAAAACATTGGCCCCGCCCCCGCATCTCATTACCAAACAGAACAATATAATGGACACCTCAGCCCATCCCCCTGCATCTACTTAACCAGTAGAACAATACAGTGAGCAACTTGGCCCCGCCCCCTGCATCTCATTACCAAGTAGAACAAAGCAGTGAACACCTCGGCCCCGCATCTCATTAACCAGTAGAACAAAGCAGTGAAGACCTCGGCCCCGCCCCCCGCATCTCATTACCAAGTAGAACATCCATCCATTTTCTCCCGCTTATCCGTTTCCGGGTGGCGGGGGTGGCAGTCTGAGCACTGTCACCCAGATCACATTGCACCGATTAAGAACCTTCCTGCAGGTGGTGAGCCCAGCCGTGGGACACGAACCCACTACCCCGAGATTGTGAGTCTCATGCTCTACCTAATAAGCTAGCCGGGACCCAAGTAGAACAAAATAGTGAAAACCTCGGCCCCGCCCCGGCCCTGCATCTCATTACCAAGTGGAACATATAGTGAGCACCTCGGACCCGCCCCCTGCATCTCATTAACCAGTAGAACAAAGCAGTGAACACCTCGGCCCCGCCCCCCGCATCTCATTAACCAGTAGAACAAAGCAGTGAACACCTCGGCCCCGCCCCCCGCATCTCATTACCAAGTAGATCAAAGCTGTGAACACCTAGGCTCCGCATCTCATTATCAAGTAGAACCAAGCATTGAACACCTCGGCCCCGCATCTCATTAACCAGTAGAACAAAGCAGTGAAAACATTGGCCCCGCCCCCGCATCTCATTACCAAACAGAACAATATAATGGACACCTCGGCCCTGCCCCCTGCATCTACTAAACCAGTAGAACAAAGCAGTGAACACCTCGGCCCCGCATCTCATTCACCAGTAGAACAAAGCAGTGAACACCTGGGCCCCGCATCTCATTAACCAGTAGAACAATATAGTGAAAACCTCGGCCCCGCCACGGCCCTGCATCTCATTACCAAGTAGACCAATAAAGTGGACATCTCGGACCCGTCCCTTGCATCTCATTACCAAGTAGAACATATAGTGAGCACCTCGGACCCGCCCCCTGCATCTCATTAACCAGTAGACCAATAAAGTGAAAACCTTGGCCCCACCCCTAAATCTCATTAACAAGTAGTGTACTGTTCTCTCTATGTGTTATACTGCTGCAGTGTTGATATAGATGAAACAGCCAGACAAAATCTTTTGATAGCCAGGGAAGTGAGCAGCCTTGCTCCTTTAATGACTGGTAAGTCAGTGAAATTCAAACACAGTGAAACTAAAAAAGTAAAGACACAGAATCTCTGTTACAAAGATACAAAGCTGGTACACAGGTAAACATGCAGATAAACATGACTAAACTAGCACATAACAAAAACTAGCACATATAACTGTCATAAACTGCGTACCTCAGTACATATGCTAACTAGCGCGAATGCTAATTAGCGCTCATGCCAACAAATACTCTAAGTCATTGCCATACTAGGCCAACACACAACTTACAGTTATTGCCTCCTGATGGATTGCAAACATAAAAACTGAAGAAAGAGGATGTTCGGAAGGAATCACACAACTGACTCCGAGCTTTACTTGTTACTTCCGGTGAATCACTTCCTGTGTCACAGTAAAGGCGCTAATTTAAAGATGGACAATAAACAACATAAAATACATTCTGAAGAACAGGAAGTCTGAACCTAGCAATTTACAATCTAATTATTAAACATTTATTATTGAAGGTTGAACAAGTAGAACAACAAAGTGAATACCTCAACCCGCCCCGCCCCCTGCATCTCATTACCAAGTAGAACAAAGCTGTGAACACCTCGGCCCCGCATCTAATTAACCAGTAGAACAAAGCAGTGAACACCTCGGCCCCGCCCCCCGCATCTCATTACCAAGTAGATCAAAGCTGTTAACACCTAGGCCCCGCATCTCATTACCAAGTAGAACAAAGCTGTGAACACCTCGGCCCCGCATCTCATTAACCAGTAGAACAAAGTAGTGAACACCTCGGCCCCGCCCCCCGCATCTCATTACCAAGTAGATCAAAGCTGTGTACACCTAGGCCCCGCATCTCATTACCAAGTAGAACAAAGCAGTGAACACCTCGGCCCCGCATCTCATTAACCAGTAGAACAAAGCAGTGAAAACATTGGCCCCGCCCCCGCATCTCATTACCAAACAGAACAATATAATGGACACCTCGGCCCTGCCCCCTGCATCTACTTAACCAGTAGAACAAAGCAGTGAACACCTCGGCCCCGCATCTCATTAACAAGTAGTGTACTATTCTCTCTATGTGTTATACTGCTGCAGTGTTGACATAGATGAAACAGCCAGACAAAATCTTTTGATAGCCAGGGAAGTGAGCAGCCTTGCTCCTTTAATGACTGGTAAGTCAGTGAAATTCAAACACAGTGAAACTAAAAAAGTAAAGACACAGAATCTCTGTTACAAAGATACAAAGCTGGTACACAGGTAAACATGCAGATAAACATGACTAAACTAGCACATAAAAAAAAGTAGCACATATAAAAGTCATAAACGGCCTACCTCAGTACATATGCTAACTAGCGCGAATGCTAATTAGCGCTCATGCCAACAAATACTCTAAGTCATTGCCATACTAGGCCCACACACAACTTACAGTTATTGCCTCCTGATGGATTGCACACATAAAAACTGAAGAAAGAGGATGTTCGGAAGGAATCACACAACTGACTCCGAGCTTTACTTTTTACTTCCGGTGAATCACTTCCTGTGTCATAGTAAAGGTGCTAATTTAAAGATGGACAATAAACAACATAAAATACATTCTGAAGAACAGGAAGTCTGAACCTAGCAATTTACAATCTAATTATTAAACATTTATTATTGAAGGTTGAACAAGTAGAACAACAAAGTGAATACCTCAGCCCACCCCCCCCCCTGTATCTCATTAACCAGTAGAACAATACAGTGAGCAATTCGGCCCCGCCCCCTGCATCTCATTACCAAGTAGAACAAATCTGTGAACACCTTGGCCTCGCATCTCATTACCAAGTAGAACAAAGTAGTGAACACCTCGGCCCCGCATCACATTAACCAGTAGAACAAAGCAGTGAAAACATTGGCCCCGCCCCCACATCTCATTACCAAACAGAACAAAATAATGGACACCTCGGCCCTGCCCCCTGCATCTAATTAACCAGTAGAACAAAGCAGTGAACACCTAGGCCCCGCATCTCATTACCAAGTAGAACAAAGCTGTGAACACCTCGGCCCCGCATCTCATTACCGAGTAGAACAAAATTGTGAACACCTCGGCCCCGCATCTCATTAACCAGTAGAATAAAGTAGTGAACACCTCGGCCCCGCCCCCCGCATCTCATTACCAAGTAGATCAAAGCAGTGTACACCTAGGCCCCGCATCTCATTACCAAGTAGAACAAAGCAGTGAACACCTCGGCCCCGCATCTCATTAACCAGTAGAACAAAGCAGTGAAAACATTGGCCCCGCCCCCGCATCTCATTACCAAACAGAACAATATAATGGACACCTTGGCCCTGCCCCCTGCATCTACTTAATCAGTAGAACAAAGCAGTAAAAACATTGGCCCCGCCCACGCATCTCATTACCAAGTAGATCAAAGCTGTGAACACATTAGGGCCCGCATCTCATTACCAAGTAGAACAAAGGAGTGAACACCTCGGCCCCGCCTCCGCATCTCATTACCAAGTAGATCAAAGTTTTTATGTGTGCAAACCATCAGGAGGCTATAACTGTAAGTTGTGTGTTGGCCTAGTATGGCAATGACTTAGAGTATTTGTTGGCATGAGCGCTAATTAGCATTCGCGCTAGTTAGCATATGTACTGAGGTAGGCAGTTTATGACAGCTATATGTGCTAGTTTTTGTTATGTGCTAGTTTAGTTATGTTTATCTGCATGTTTACCTGTGTACCAGCTTTTTATCTTTGTAACAGAGATTCTGTGTCTTTACTTTCTTAGTTTCACTGTGTTTGAATTTCACTGACTTACCAGTCATTAAAGGAGCAAGGCTGCTCACTTCCCTGGCTATCAAAAGATTTTGTCTGGCTGTTTCATCTATGTCAACACTGCAGCAGTATAACACATAGAGAGAATAGTACACTACTTGTTAATGAGATGCGGTGCCAAGGTGTTCACTGCTTTGTTCTACTTGGTAATGAGATGCGGGGCCTAGGCGTTCACAGCTTTGATCTACTTGGTAATGAGATGCGGGGGCGGGGCCGAGGTGTTCACTGCTTTGTTCTACTCGTGAATTAGAAGCGGGGCCGAGGTGTTCACTTGTTTGTTCTACTGGTTAAGTAGATGCAGGGGGCAGGGCCGAGGTGTCCATTATTTTGTTCTGTTTGGTAATGAGATGTGGGGGCGGGGCCAATGTTTTCACTGCTTTGTTCTACTGGTTAATGTGATGCGGGGCCGAGGTGTTCACTGCTTTGTTCTACTTGGTAATGAGATGCGGAGCCTAGGTGTTCACATCTTTGATCTACTTGGTAATGAGATGCGGGGGGCGGGGCCGAGGTGTTCACAGCTTTGTTCTACTTGGTAATGAGATGCAGGGGCGGGGCCGAATTGCTCACTGTATTGTTCTACTGGTTAATGAGATACAGGGGGGGTGGGCTGAAGTATTCACTTTGTTGTTCTACTTGTTCAACCTTCAATAATAAATGTTTAATAATTAGATTGTAAATTGCTAGGTTCAGACTTCCTGTTCTTCAGAATGTATTTTATGTTGTTTATTGTCCATCTTTAAATTAGCGCCTTTACTATGACACAGGAAGTGATTCACCGGAAGTAACAAGTAAAGCTCGGAGTCAGTTGTGTGATTCCTTCCGAACATCCTCTTTCTTCAGTTTTTATGTGTGCAATCCATCAGGAGGCAATAACTGTAAGTTGTGTGTTTTGGCCTAGTATGGCAATGACTTAGAGTATTTGTTTGCATGAGCGCTAATTAGCATTCGCGCTAGTTAGCATTCGCGCTAGTTAGCATATGTACTAAGGTAGGCAGTTTATGACAGTTATATGTGCTAGTTTTTGTTATGTGCTAGTTTATTCATGTTTATCTGCATGTTTACCTGTGTACCAGCTTTGTATCTTTGTAACAGAGATTCTGTGTCTTTACTTTTTTAGTTTCACTGTGTTTGAATTTCACTGACTTACCAGTCATTAAAGGAGCAAGGCTGCTCACTTCCCTGGCTATCAAAAGATTTTGTCTGGCTGTTTCATCTATGTCAACACTGCAGCAGTATAACACATAGAGAGAACAGTAAACTACTTGTTAATGAGATGCGGGGCCGAGGTGTTCACTGCTTTGTTCTACTGGTGAATGAGATGCGGGGCCGAGGTGTTCACTGCTTTGTTCTACTGGTTAAGTAGATGCAGGGGGCAGGGCTGAGGTGTCCATTATATTGTTCTGTTTGGTAATGAGATATGGGGGCGGGGCCAATGTTTTCACTGCTTTGTTCTACTGGTTAATGAGATGCGGGGCCGAGGTGTTCACAGCTTTGTTCTACTTGGTAATGAGATGCAGGGGGCGGGGCCGAGGTGTCCATTATATTGTTCTGTTTGGTAATGAGATGCGGGGGCGGGGCCAATGTTTTCACAGCTTTGTTCTACTTGGTAATGAGATGCGGGGCCGAGGTGTTCACAGCTTTGTTCTACTGGTTAATGAGATACAGGGGGGGGTGGGCTGAGGTATTCACTTTGTTGTTCTACTTGTTCAACCTTCAATAATAAATGTTTAATAATTAGATTGTAAATTGCTAGGTTCAGACTTCCTGTTCTTCAGAATGTATTTTATGTTGTTTATTGTCCATCTTTAAATTAGCGCCTTTACTATGACACAGGAAGTGATTCACCGGAAGTAACAAGTAAAGCTCGGAGTCAGTTGTGTGATTCCTTCCGAACATCCTCTTTCTTCAGTTTTTATGTGTGCAATCCATCAGGAGGCAATAACTGTAAGTTGTGTGTTTTGGCCTAGTATGGCAATGACTTAGAGTATTTGTTTGCATGAGCGCTAATTAGCATTCGCGCTAGTTAGCATTCGCGCTAGTTAGCATATGTACTGAGGTAGGCAGTTTATGACAGTTATATGTGCTAGTTTTTGTTATGTGCTAGTTTATTCATGTTTATCTGCATGTTTACCTGTGTACCAGCTTTGTATCTTTGTAACAGAGATTCTGTGTCTTTACTTTATTAGTTTCACTGTGTTTGAATTCCACTGACTTACCAGTCAATAAAGGAGCAAGGCTGCTCACTTCCCTGGCTATCAAAAGATTTTGTCTGGCTGTTTCATCTATATCAACACTGCAGCAGTATAACACATAGAGAGAACAGTACACTACTTGTTAATGAGATGCAGGGGTGGGGCCAAGGTTTTCACTTTATTGGTCTACTGGTTAATGAGATGCAGGGGGCGGGTCCGAGGTGCTCACTATATGTTCTACTTGGTAATGAGATGCAAGGGACGGGTCCGAGATGTCCACTTTATTGGTCTACTTGGTAATGAGATGCAGGGCCGTGGCGGGGCCGAGGATTTCACTATATTGTTCTACTGGTTAATGAGATGCGGGGCCCAGGTGTTCACTGCTTTGTTCTACTGGTGAATGAGATGCGGGGCCGAGGTGTTCACTGCTTTGTTCTACTGGTTAAGTAGATGCAGGGGGCAGGGCCGAGGTGTCCATTATATTGTTCTGTTTGGTAATGAGATGCGGGGGCGGGGCCAATGTTTTTACTGCTTTGTTCTACGGGTTAATGAGATGCGGGGCCGAGGTGTTCACTGCTTTGTTCTACTTGGTAATGAGATGCGGGGGCGGGGCCAATGTTTTCACTGCTTTGTTCTACGGGTTAATGAGATGCGGGGCCGAGGTGTTCACTGCTTTGTTCTACTTGGTAATGAGATGCGGAGCCTAGGTGTTCACAGCTTTTAATCTACTTGGTAATGAGATGCGGGGGGCGGGGCCGAGGTGTATACTGCTTTGTTCTACTGGTTAATGAGATGCGGGGCCGAGGTGTTCACAGCTTTGTTCTACTTGGTAATGAGATGCGGGGCCTAGGTGTTCACAGCTTAGATCTACTTGGTAATGAGATGCGGGGGCCGGGGCCGAGGTGTTCACTGCTTTGTTCTACTGGTTAATGAGATGCGGGGCCGAGGTGTTCACTGCTTTTTTCTACTTGGTAATGAGATGCGGAGCCTAGGTGTTCACAGCTTTGATCTACTTGGTAATGAGATGCGGGGGGCGGGGCCGAGGTGTTCACAGCTTTGTTCTACTTGGTAATGAGATGCGGGGCCGAGGTGTTCACAGCTTTGTTCTACTTGGTAATCAGATGCGGGGCCGAGGTGTTCACAGCTTTGTTCTACTTGGTAATGAGATGCGGGGGCGGGGCCGATGTTTTCACTGCTTTGTTCTACTGGTTAATGAGATGCGGGGCCGAGGTGTTCACTGCTTTGTTCTACTGGTTAATGAGATGCGGGGCCGAGGTGTTCACTGCTTTGTTCTACTGGTGAATTAGAAGCGGGGCCGAGGTGTTCACTGCTTTCTTCTACTGGTTAAGTAGATGCAGGGGGCAGGGCCGAGATGTCCATTATATTGTTCTGTTTGGTAATGAGATGCGGGGGCGGGGCCAATGTTTTCACTGCTTTGTTCTACTTGGTAATGAAATGGGTGGCCTAGGTTTTCACAGCTTTGATCTACTTGGTTATGAGATGCGGGGGGAGGGGCCGAGGTGTTCACTGCTTTGTTCTATTGGTTAATGAGATGCGGGGCCGAGGTGTTCACTGCTTTGTTCTACTGGTTAATGAGATGCGGTGCCGAGGTGTTTACAGCTTTGTTCTACTTGGTAATGAGATGCGGGGCCGAGGTTTTCACAGCTTTGTTCTACTTGGTAATGAGATGCGGCGGCGGGGCCGATGTTTTCACTGCTTTGTTCTACTGGTTAATGAGATGCGGGGCCGAGGTGTTCACTGCTTTGTTCTACTTGGTAATGAGATGCGGAGCCTAGGTGTTCACAGCTTTGATCTACTTGGTAATGAGATGCGGGGGGCGGGGCCGAGGTGTTCACAGCTTTGTTCTACTTGGTAATGAGATGCAGGGGGCGGGGCCGAAATGCTCACTGTATTGTTCTACTGGTTAATGAGATAAAGGGGGGGGGGGGGGGGTGGGCTGAGGTATTCACTTTGTTGTTCTACTTGTTCAACCTTCAATAATAAATGTTTAATAATTAGATTGTAAATTGCTAGGTTCAGACTTCCTGTTCTTCAGAATGTATTTTATGTTGTTTATTGTCCATCTTTAAATTAGCGCCTTTACTATGACACAGGAAGTGATTCACCGGAAGTAACAAGTAAAGCTCGGAGTCAGTTGTGTGATTCCTTCCGAACATCCTCTTTCTTCAGTTTTTATGTGTGCAATCCATCAGGAGGCAATAACTGTAAGTTGTGTGTTGGCCTAGTATGGCAATGACTTAGAGTATTTGTTGGCATGAGCGCTAATTAGCATTCGTGCTAGTTAGCATATGTACTGAGGTAGGCCGTTTATGACAGTTATATGTGCTAGATTTTGTTATGTGCTAGTTTAGTCATGTTTATCTGCATGTTTACCTGTGTACCAGCTTTGTATCTTTGTAACAGAGATTCTGTGTCTTTACTTTTTTAGTTTCACTGTGTTTGAATTTCACTGACTTACCAGTCATTAAAGGAGCAAGGCTGCTCACTTCCCTGGCTATCAAAAGATTTTGTCTGGCTGTTTCATCTATGTCAACACTGCAGCAGTATAACACATAGAGAGAACAGTACACTACTTGTTAATGAGATGCGGGGCCGAGGTGTTCACTGCTTTGTTCTACTGGTTAAGTAGATGCAGGGGGCAGGGCCGAGGTGTCCATTATATTGTTCTGTTTGGTAATGAGATGCGGGGGCGGGGCCAATGTTTTAACTGCTTTGTTCGACTGGTTAATGAGATGTGGGGCCGAGGTGGTCACAGCTTTGTTCTACTTGGTAATGAGATGCGGGGCCGAGGTGTTCACAGCTTTATTAGGGACCGAGCCTACCGGCAAGGTCCCTATTGTGTTTCGAACGCAACCGAGAAACAAAGGCTGGGCCCCCGCAGGGGGCCCAGCCAAGCCCAGGGCCCTAGAGTAAGTGCCCCAGCATGAAAGGCCTCGCCCCCGCAGGGGGCGGGGCCTTCAGACCTGGCAATTTCATATTGTTCTTCTAATGTTTCTTCTTCTTCTTCTTCTTCTTTTATATTTTTCTTTTTCCTCATCGGGCACATATTTGACCCCCTAAACACGCTCAAAAACTCACCAAATTTGGCAGGCTCATAGAGAATTCTTGTCTTCAGAAGACCATGTAAAAAAAACAACAAAATTGCCTAAAGGGCTCTCTAGCGCCACCTAGAAGCACTAAAACGGCCACCGAGGCCCGTAGGAATGTCGTAGAGAGATCAAACGAAAACTCATGTGTTCGTCTCATCGAGACCTACGATTCACGCGCTCTAACTTTTGACCTAAATCCAACAGGAAGTCCGCAATTTGCCTTTCAAAATACGCTTTTCGCCCAAAAACCCTAAACGCAAACGCTATCTCCTCCTAGGGCGAAAGTCGCATCGGCTTGAAAACAGTATCAAAAAAAAGAGGAGATTGTCCTCTTCAAAAATTTAGAACAGATTGTTATTTAATGCTACGGTTTCATTTTTATGAGCCCTCAAAGTTTCCATGCAGAATCACGCCTCCTCCCTCCTCCTCCCTCCTCCCATCCAGATACATGGGAAAACCGAAATGTCACCTCAAAAACTGCCGTGACAGAACAGTCCGAACTACTATCAAATGTGGCAAAACCGTGCCTCGCAGACAGAAATCGAGCACATCACAATCACCAGAAGAACCTTACGAACACGATGATGTAGAAATTCTGGGGAAAATTCCATAAGAAAGGCCCTTTTTGACGAGTAGGAAACGTGCTGTCTGATTTTTTTTCACCCACGATTTAACATTGAGCCTGATGGAGGAAAATCCCGTGTTTGCGTCAAACACCGACTCCTACAGTCTAAAGTTTACGCGTGACTGATTCCAAACCCACACAGACTGAAAGAGGACAAAAATTCCTCTCAAGAAATGATCTTTTTATCCACATAGCTGCCCGACAAGTATGGATTCGGAGGACTTCTTTCCAAAATATTTTGGGAAAATCAGGCGGCTCTCCCTCTGATCACATGCACTAACTGCTGCACCTGGCCAGGCCTTGCTGTGTGAATTCAGAGCATGATGAAGTCACAGCTTCCGGAATCTTCCGTCAGTCTAACCAAGGATTGCGCAATACCATGACAGTGCTTGACTGAGGTGACCTGCTATCAATGGCTATATAATGAAGCTACCATGTGTACTAATGTGTGCCTTGTGGAGGAGATAACATGCTAGTGTGCACTGTGACATAATGCTAATGCTTTCTAATGCTAATGCTAGGCCTGTTAGCTTAACTGGTTCGCATTTGAGATTAGACCAGATTTCGGGTCAACAACACCTGGTGGGGTATCGTGTGTGCTTTTCAGGTACATCACAGGTCTAAGCATGCTACTTAGCATGCTAACAAAGTTTTGTTGGAATGAGCTGGAATTAGGGGGGTGGCCTAATGGGAGCGCTAGGAGTACGTATCACTAGCTAATTAGCTGGATCCCACCAACTTTTGACCACGCCATATAGGTCTTCATTAAATATGACCCCACACAATGCTGACTTTATAATGGAAACTGTTTAGCTAGGCTAGGGGTGAGCTGGTTTTCTAAATAAAAGCCACCAATTCCTTTCACAATAAAAGTTTCTCATGACATTAAAAATATTAAAAACTGATGTTCAAATTGGATCTTTCTAACATGCTGTGTCCCATATATGCTAACATAACAAGTTGAGTTACATGTCAACATGCTGAGTTTCAACATAGTGTGAGGCGAGTTAAGGTGCACTATATAAGCAAACATGCCAATGTCAGCCATGAGCAAACATGCTAACAAGGTAAATGTGCCAACATGTTTTATGAGCTAGTATGCCAACATGTGCTACGAGCTAACCTGCTAATGTGTGCTATATGAGGTCCTCCTCAGTCCTCCATCCCAGCCTTCCTCCACCTACCATGAAACAGGAAGTGAACCACAGCGATGAGTCTCCCTGCAGAAGTCACCTGACACACCTTGAAGCTTCATTTCCACTTTGACTGAATGAAGAAGCTGAAGGCTCGGCGACATCAACACACCAGGGTAGAAAGACGTCAATGTGTAGAGAAGAAACTCCCTGTTGATCAGTTCACATGTCTCCGTATGGCTGTTCATGTTGTTCAAACATTCTACAGTGAAGCTGGACCTCCATCAATACACTTATTTACACTAAAACAGTCTACACTTTAGTTTCCACATGAATCTTTACTTTGACTTTAATAACGTCCATTCTATTCTAAACTCAGGAAAAACAGGAAGCTAAATGTTCAGAAACATTAACAGTTTATTTACAATTTGGAATGTGAAGAAAACAATAAATCAATTCAACTTAAAAGACATAGAGGTGAGAGGACAGAGGAGAGAAAAGGAGGACAGTCGTGGCCGTGTCCTCTCCTCATCAGCATCACGGGGAGGTTCAGAGGCAGAGACGCTTTGAGACGCTGCAGCACCTTCACCTCCACCAGCTTCACCTCGGAGAGAACAAACACACACACCTGGGATCAACTGCAAACACAGGAACACACATAATCACATTACAGACACACACAGAGACAGAGGGAGAGACAGAGACAGAGAGAGAGAGGGAGAGACAGACAGAGGGAGACAGACAGACAGGGGGAGAGAGAGATACAGAGACAGAGGGAGAGACAGAGACAGAGGGAGACACAGAGAGAGACACAGAGACAGGGAGAAAGAGAGAGAGAGAGACAGAGCGAGACAACCTTCCTGTTCAGCAGCAAAGACCTGCTGAAGGAGAGTTTAAAAACAATAAAAGACACCTCAGTTTCACTTCTCCATCTCATCCAGACCTCAGAGGATCTCAGAGAATCAGTGAACATTATCATCATTGGTGCCTTTTGTTTTTAAACTGGGACGACCGGGGACGGAGAGGGAGAGGGAGAGAGGGGGGGGGGGGGGGGGGGGGGGGGGGGGAGAGGGGAGGGGAGGGAGAGAGAGAGAGGGAGAGAGGCGGTGGAGAGAGGGGGAGAGAGAGGGAGGGGGGGGAGAGAGAGAGAGAGAGAGAGGGAGGGAGGGAGACACACACAGCAACAGAGTAACACACTAACACAGTAACAGAGTAACACACTAACACTGTAACACAGTAACAGAGTAACAGAGTAACACAGTAACATTACCCACTAACAGCAGGTGAACATCATAACTTTATACATTGCAGGCCAGTCACAAAGTACTGTAAGTATTTACAGCTCAGTTGTTCAAGTCTTCCCACTGTGTTCATACATAACATGTTGGTGCTGAACATCAGCTGCTATTACAAGTTACTGCTTCCAAATTCTTTACTAACACACCTCTTAATGTTTGACATCAATAAATACCTAACAGCCACGTATGAACACATTAGGAAGAACTGAGGAAGCATGAAGAGAGGCTGGATCGGACAGCCTCTGCTGGGACACGTGATTACACTGTCCAAACCGTCCACACGACCCTACCGTCCACACGACTCTACCATCCACATGACCCTACCGTCCACACGACCGTCCACACGACCCTACCGTTCACACTACTGTCCATACGACTCTACCATCCACATGACCCTACCGTCCACACGACCCTACCGTCCACACTACTGTCCACATGACTCTACCATCCACATGACCCTACCGTCCACACGACCCTACCGTCCACACTACTGTCCACATGACTCTACCATCCACATGACCCTACCGTCCACACGACTCTACAGTCCACACTACCGTCCACACGACCCTACCGTTCACACTACTGTCCATACGACTCTACCATCCACATGACCCTACCGTCCACACGACCCTACCGTCCACACTACTGTCCACATGACTCTACCATCCACATGACCCTACCGTCCACACGACTCTACCGTCCACACTACTGTCCATACGACTCTACCATCCACATGACCCTACCGTCCACACGACCCTACCGCCCACACTACTGTCCACATGACTCTACCATCCATATGACTCTGCCGTCCACACGACCCTACCTTCCACACTACTGTCCACATGACTCTACCATCCACATGACCCTACCGTCCACACTACCGTCCACACGACCCTACCGTCCACACGACCCTACCATTCACACTACTGTCCATACGACTCTCCCATCCACATGACCCTACCGTCCACACGACCCTACCGTTCACACTACTGTCCATACGACTCTACCATCCACACGACCCTACCGTCCACACTACTGTCCACATGACTCTACCATCCACATGACCCTACCGTCCACACGACCCTACCGTTCACACTACTGTCCACACAACTCTACCATCCACACGACCCTACCGTCCACACCGTCCACACGATTACACTGACAATAAACCCTAAATCCTGCAGGTTGAACCTGGACACAATAAATAGCTACAAAATACTGACATACACAATTCATATAAATAAGTAAAATTCTGTAAAAAATGGAATACATAAAAGCCTCACAATAAATATTTAAAAAAATTCTGATAGACTCATAATTCATATAAATAAGAGCGGAGACATAAGATCTGCCTCCTTTCTCAAAGTCTCATGATTCAACAATAAATATTTAAAACATATTGATATACACTCATAATTCATATAAATAAAAGCGGAGACATAAGATCTGCCTCCTTTGTCAAAGTCTCATGATTCAACAATAAATATTTAAAACATACTGATAGACACTCATAATTCATATAAATAAAAGCGGAGACATAAGATCTGCCTCCTTTGTCAAAGTCTCATGATTCAACAATAAATATTTAAAACATACTGATATACACTCATAATTCATATAAATAAAAGCGGAGACATAAGATCTGCCTCCTTTGTCAAAGTCTCATGATTCAACAATAAATATTTAAAACATACTGATAGACACTCATAATTCATATAAATAAAAGCGGAGACATAAGATCTGCCTCCTTTGTCAAAGTCTCATGATTCAACAATAAATATTTAAAACATACTGATAGACACTCATAATTCATATAAATAAAAGCGGAGACATAAGATCTGCCTCCTTTGTCAAAGTCTCATGATTCAACAATAAATATTTAAAACATACCTCATAATTCATATAAATAAAAGCGGAGACATAAGATCTGCCTCCTTTGTCAAAGTCTCATGATTCAACCATAAATCAAAACTCCTCATCAAACAAGCCCTCCAGATCTAAGTCCAGCTCACCACCCACAAAGCGTCCGTCTACGTCCTCCACCTGCCCCTGATCATCTCGGTCACTGAAACTACACAGAATTCCTTCGTGGTCGCTGAAGTACGTGGGCATCACTGCACATTCCACATCAAAGCGTCTCGTCTTCACATAAACGTGATCGATCAGAGTTCCCTTCTCTGTCGTCTCTTGTGTCACGTGCTGCTCAAATCCTTTGCTTCCCATGAATTTGCTGATTGAAGACTTCTTTAAAATGTTTTCATTAAAATCTCCCATTATTACAATTGTGTTACTGATGGCGTGGAGCCAATCCAGTAACCCGCCCAGGTTTTGGAGCAATAAAGACTTTGGATAACATGGTGGACGATAAATGACGGCTATCAATATGTCCCATTTGTTACACAGGCACACCAAACACTCCAGATTCAAATCGGGTGGCTGCAGAATGTCCCAGTCCAGATGCTCTAGGGTGTACAAACCCACTCCACCATGTTCTAGACCCTGTAGCTCTAACAATTTGGGGTTGCTGCTGTTGTAACACAAGGCTCGAGGGCGGCTGTGGAAATCATAGCCATCAATTTGGACGGCGTCTGATGAGGACTGTGCAGTGAGCCACGTTTCTGTGACAGCAATACAGGTAGGCTGTAAATGCTGTGTGCAAGACACCAAGTCTACCAGGTGGCGACTTAAATTTTGAACGTTCATTAAATACACAGAGAAACTTTGTGTATCTAATGAAGGCTTTGGCTGCTCTACTAAAAATGGAGGCATGCTGTCCACAGCCTCCTTTATGGCGTCTTTACAGTAAATTACCTTCTCTTTAAAATCTCGGATGATCAGTCCAGACAGAGCCCTGACACGACTAAGCGCTACATACGCCTGCCCGGGTGCAAAGACCTTCTTTAAACTCACCACAGCCTGGTCCACCGTCAGCCCCTGGACCTTGTGAACCGTACACGCCCAGGCTAACTTGAGAGGGAACTGACGACGCAGCCCTCCACGCTTGGTGGCCTTCTCCTCCTCCGGATCAATGGCAGTAGAATGTCTGCACTCTACTGATGCGTGTGCACGTTGTTTCCTCCTCCGTGAGCCAATTCTCTCATCATCAAATCTTACATAAACTGTCTGAGGAAACGTTTCTCTCTCTCTAAACTCAATATGAGTGACCGTGCCACACGCTCCATTGACCAGGCCGTCTTCCACGTCCACGTTCTTACATAGCATGACGCGCGCGTTCCTCGCCAAACACAAACTCTCAAGTAGGGACGTGTCCGACGCCCGGCTGTGGTGGCCTAATATCAGCTCTAACTTCCCCGTTGTCCTGCTGTTCATGAAGTCCTGGGCTTCAATGGTGATGTAATCAGGACAAGTGTCAAACAGCTGCTGGAGGTTGTGCTCACTTACTTGTGCGTTTGTCGGGAAAATATGCAAGGCAGAGCTCTCCTCGCCGGTCTCGCGCGCCTTTAACAGTCTAACGTCGCTCTCTAGCATTGGGGTGGCCTTGGAACGCACTCGCAGCCTGTTGAGTAACTCGGCGAACACGCTGTCCGTCTGCCTGACTACGGTCTGCAGCTCTACCACACTGAAGTTAATCCACAGGTCCACACCAGGCTGACTGCTATACAGAGGCTTCCCTTTAACGGGAGGCAACTGATAGAAGTCTCCTACAGCGATGACGCTAACGTTACCAAACGGGGAAAAGTCTCCCGTCTGCTTGAGCTGCCTCAAGCGCCCATGGACGTATGTCAACATATTGTGATCAACCATACTGATTTCGTCGAGGATTATAATTTGGAGGTGACTCAATTTAGCTCTCAGAGAGTTCACTCTCTCTTCACCCAAAGGGATGTAAGGTAAAGTAGAGTGTATGCCAATACTCAGAGTATGATGGATTGTGGCTGCATTTAAATTGTATGCAGCGATGCCCGTAGGGGCGGCTAACAAAACACAAACATCGTCTGGTTGAGGACAAAGTGTGGACAACAGTCTCCCTGCCTCGTACTGAATAGCTCTGATTAAGTGACTTTTCCCCGTCCCAGCGCCACCCGTCACAAATACCTGCAAAGGCTTTGGGTTCTGACCCATCACCTTCTGCAGACACCACTGCCTAACCTGGTAGAACACGGCCATCTGTGTCTCGTTCAAAGACCTAATCAGAGACAAACCCTCACTGCGAGACAACAAGATGCTCCGGTTCCTCTCCAACTGTGCGACCTGTTTCCCCCCCACGACCAAATCGGGAACGTTCTCCAACGCTTCCACTGGCTGCTCGTCCGCTACCTCCCCCGCCTGCTGCTGCCTTCCCTCCTCTAAACATTCTAGGCGTTCCACTTCCTGTTCAGGACAAAGCGCACCCCAAGCGTCCTCCTCAACCCCCTGGAGGTTCTCAGCTATCTCCTGTGCCTGCTGTAGATCCTCACAGTCAACCTCGAACCTGGCCCTATTCTCATCTACCACCGCCTTAACAGAATGAACGGAGCCGTCGCGAAACCTGACCTCGCCGTCGTTATAGAACTGTTGAAAGAGCTCAAACCCTTCAGGTCTGAGCTCTGACTCAGTTCTATAAGGAAGGAATAACTGCAGCAGACTCTGGAAATGAGCCTCCTCCCGCTTCTCCAGGTTGAAGCGAACATAGCGAACGACCGCAAACTGAGATCGTGTTCTCCTCAAGATGAAGCCCAAATTATTCCTCAACTGGATTCTCTTTTCAGATTTTTCGTTCTTGGAGAGAACACGATACTCCGACGCAAACGTGGCGATGCACATGTCTTGGAAAACGTCGCCACCAGGCCTGCTCCTATACCTGTCGACTATGCTGGTCATCCACATGTCGTCTGAGCTCAGATCATGTGACGACGCCCTCTGTTTTAACACGCTGAGGGGCAAACTCATCTTCACTATATTGGAACCGGTCGGGATGAAAACTACCTTCCTGGAACACTCCTTCAGATGCATGTTCGTTAGCCTATACACCGCCTCCTGGGCACAAACGTCCCTGTTGTGTAAATATACACTGCCCAGCTTCTTAAGAGCTTCTCTAGCAGAGAGATTTCCTTGTTTGGTTGATTCTTTTTGTGCGTTGCTCAATAAAAGGCCAATTTCTCTCTCTGCTTTCGTAATGTACGATATTATATAGATTATTACGGCGTAGGCGTCGGTGACAAAGCTAAGGTCCATGTTGGCGTTCCAGCACTTTAACAACTTCTTACTATATTGATTAACCCAGACCTCGTCCAGCCCTCTCCTATAGACGACCGTCGTCTTCTTCTCGAGCTTCCTGTAGGCCATTTCCATTATGTCTTGGTTGATCTCCAAAGTCTTGAAAAAGTCCTCAGTGCTAGCGTAATGCTCGTCCTCATCTACTGCCTTCTTAAGGGCTTTCTTAACCTCCTCCATAACCCTCTGAGCTGTGTCTTTAGGCATGCTATTGCCATCCTCAAAACACCTGCAGACTGGCTTCTCTTTTGAATCAGGATCCTTCATGGCCTCCTTCTTCTCTTTGTCACACTTGCATTCCTTTTTCTTACAAAGGAATGTCCTCGCAGAAACAGGTTTGGGGAAATTGAAACGACACGTCGTGTTGTTCTTTTTACAAGACTTTGAGTGTCGTTTGGAATGAGTTTGAACCGTTGACACAATGTCCAATAATGTGTCATCGTCTGAGGGTAACTCACATGTGACGTATTGATCTATGAACCGAATTACCTCCTCGTCTGTGTTCTTATGAATTTGGGGAGCACCCTCGATCCAAAACAAACAGTGAATGTGAGGAGACCCGCGCTGCTGAAACTCCACGCGGTAGAAATAATCAATGATTTTGCCAATGGGTTGAGCAGGAGACATGAGAACCTCTTTCAAAAAACAATGCCATCTGTAATCGAACATCCTGGCGGCTGTGACCGGATTACGCCGCAGCAACTCGCACCTCTCCGCCCACTCCAAATCCTCCGCCGTCTGCGATCTGCCCTCCTGTTTCAGGATGCTGAGCAGGAGGTTAGACCAGCGCATATCGGCAGGCGAAAAGGAACAAAACCACGACGGAATCCCACACTGACGAAGAGTCGCAAAGACATCTTTCTTAACAGACTGCCAAAACGCCGGCGTTCCTCTAATAGGACGCAGAAACCTATAACCCTCGTCGAATTCTAGGAGCTGCTTCAGAGACCCCTCGTCCTTCAGCATGCTCTGAGTAATCTGACGTGACGCCTGACCTCCTTTCCCCTTACGCAACGCAACGGACACACTGGACACCACCTGCTCCAGCTCAGACATGTACTGACCGAAGAAAATGTACTCGATGTTACGGGCAAAACGACCGTCAGCGCTCATGATTCTGTTGTTTAAATAACGCGACAATGTTAACCGATACAAGCGATCGTCGTGAAAGGTCTTCGTACCTAAAGGGAACAACACGGGGAAACATTTAGCTTCGTTTGTCTGGTCAGAAAGCAACCTAACTGGACTGTTCCCCTCTGCAGGCGCAATATTGACTATATCCTCAAAATATTGATCTAATGCTTCCTGACCAATATCAACAGGCATAAGACAAGTGTCCTGAAACATGCAGTGAGTCTGTCTGTCATGTAACATTTCATCTTGTAGTATGTCTGCTGATTCTTCCTCAACCTGATCATCTTCCTGATGGGTCAACTCTGGCTTGACATCAACCTGCTCGTCATCACTTCCACACTCTGCCTCTTCCTCATCCCGCCGTCTACAAAACTCGTTGACCCACTCTTCATTGAACTCAATATCCTGATAATGGACATTAGTTCTCTTTAAATACGCTAGCGCCTGTCTTACACGTAGAGTATCAACATACTGATACTCGTAATGTCCCTTGTACGTTAACTTCCGCTTCAACTTCACCTGTAACAGAGACCCTTCCATACTGGACCTCGGCAACACGTTAGTGGTCTGAACGATGTTGGCTGGTACACAGGTGACCGGCCCGTGCACCCCGTTCTGACCCCCCTTAGGCAAAGCCAACAGTTTCATAAAGGGGATGTGTAACGCGACCAGGTGCTGCTCTATGCTGTTTAAACATCCCAGTTCAGGTGGAATGGGATCGACCCTAAGGTTATTGATCCAGCATTCCGCTGGCATCTCACCTTTACCAACCTTACCATGACATGTGTAACAGATCCACAGCTGGCCTCTAGATGGAGCCAGCTGGCAGGGCACAGCACACTCCTCATTACAGGAGTGTAAATAGTCCTCGCTGATGCACCGCTCTGCTACACTAGCCGACGCCTCACGACTACTATAACCCTGCCTGTCACAAATCAGCACCTGGTACCTGAAAAACAGCCTATGGCAACAACAACACACAAAATCTGGTCCGTCTCTAACCTTCTCTAAAAACTGCTCCATCACAAAACTAAAGTCCTTTGACCGGTCCAGCTTCTCCTTCCTACTCAACCCCACACGACACTTAATCCTCTGCCTATGTTCTACACTGTCATGATATTTTGTGCTGCTCCTGTCTTTAATCCTCTGCCTATGTTCTACACTGTCATGATATTTTGTGCTGCTCCTGTCTTTAATCCTCTGCCTATGGTCTACACTGTCATGATATTTTGTTCTGCTCCTGTCTTTAATCCTCTGCCTGTGGTCTACACTGTCATGATATTTTGTGCTGCTCCTGTCTTTAATCCTCTGCCTATGGTCTACACTGTCATGATATTTTGTGCTGCTCCTGTCTTTAATCCTCTGCCTATGGTCTACACTGTCATGATATTTTGTGCTGCTCCTGTCTTTAATCCTCTGCCTATGGTCTACACTGTCATGATATTTTGTTCTGCTCAGATCTTTAAGTCTCTGCTTGTACTCTAAACTGCCATGATACTTCTGTTTATAAATTTCTCTCCATTTTTTTACATTCTCTCTATGCTGCATGCTTTCTTTATATCTAGTTGAACTTCTCTCTTTTACCTTCTCTCTGTGCTGCATGTTTTCTTTATATCTATTTAAACTCCCCTCTTTAACCTTCTCTCTATGCTGTACATTTTCTTTATATCTAGTGAAACTGCTTTCTTTAACCTTCTCTCTGTACTGCAGGTTTTCTTTATACCTACTTAAACTCCTCTCTTTAACCTTCTGTCTGTACTTCACATTTACTTGGTATCTACTGTACCTCGTCTCAACACTACATTTTAAACCCTCATCAGTAACCTCGACAGTTTTATCTGAAGCTAGCGTCTCGCCCTCCCATCCCTCAACATCTAAGACTCCCTCATCTGTCCCTCTGGACCTGAAGCTGTACCCTGTCACTTCACTAACTTTGCAGTAACCGTAACAACTCTGCAGACCAGGCTCACAAACACACACTACAGTCTCAAAATGGCTTCCCTGGATGTTCTCTAAGTAAACGCACTGTCCTGACAAAGTGTGACTGGCGCAGCTGTACTTCAGCCAACCTCCATCTTTAAAAGTAAAAATACTAACGCCTAACCAGTCTGCCGCTACCTGAATCTCCACCTCTGTGGCCCAAGTGCCCACGGATCTCATCCTGGACTGCTGGACGTATTCAGGCACGGAGGAATACTGGGTCCTCAGAATGCCCTGGTACCGAGGAGCATTCCTCTCCAACTCCTTGCACACTGCCAGCCTAATGCGCCGATGGTGCTTCTGTGAGCCACTTACAGCCCGAGCGATGGCTCTGAAGAAGCAGTTCCCATCAGCCACTACCCTCTCGTTCCTACAGGGAGCCCCCAACAAACCAACCCGTGTGGACGTGGGACCACCGACCCTCGCAAAGTCTACTTTCAGGCGACTGCACAAAGCCCTACACACCTCGACGTCAAGAGGACGGAAGACCAGCTCCTCGTTCCTCACCGCACTAACGAACTCGACGTCGGAGTTGACCTCCCTGACGTCGTAACGCCGAGACTTCTTTGACACGCAAGTGCCAGAAGAAACCTTGCGCTTTCTGCCATCTGCAACCCATTCTGACGTTGAACCGCTGCTCACCTCACTGGCAAATGTCTGAACAGAAATGCCAGACAGCGCTGGACTGGCGGCAGCGGCACACTGAGAAATCTCAAGCAGAGTCCTGCCTACAGGTGGTGGAGAAGAAGTCATGTGACTCTCCAGGGAAACACCAGACAGCGCTGGACTGGCAGCGACAGCAACACCACGCTCAGACAAACACGTGCCTGCAGAAACCACAACCGGTGTCCTGCCCTCAACCTGCCGGGACTCTGGTGGTGGAGGAGAACTCGTCTCGATGACTTGACTCTCCACAGAAACACCAGACAGCGCTGGACTGGCGCCCCCACCGAAACTAACGGCACAGAGCTCAAAGAGCTTCTGTCCTGAACTGAGGCGGTCCGCCAAACAACAAATATAATGATGTAGGTCATCAAGACAAGCAAACTGCAGAACCACACTCTTACCCCACCCATCTACCAAGCCGAGGTTGCTGCGTGCGTGACTGTCGACCACAGCGAACCGCCCTGCCTCACTTACGATGGCAGTAGTCGTGCTACACATTGTCAGCAGACATGTGTTGGAGCTAGCGAAGACTTGCTCCAGTCCGTTACGCAGACTGAACCACACACGTGCGTCGATGAAGTCACCGTCAGTCACGCCTACGTCGCCTGACACAACGACAGGAGTGAGAAGAGGGAACGCCTGTCCATCTATTATCAGCATGTCATGGAAATCCGGGACACCCAGTAGCCCTGAAGGGTGATTAAAGCCGCGGCCGCGCATGTCTGTGTAAACCCTATCACCTAACTCCACAGTGCGATCCAGATCACCGCTGTCCCACGAGAACACGCTGTGCGTCGTGTGTGTGAACAAGCTGACTGCAGCTATGGCCATACACTGCACCCCCCTGTTGTTAAAGCGCATGTCCCCCTGATGAAATGATCCGCGCACGACATTCTGCAGCCTAATCCCCGTCCTCTGGTCAGTCTGTACTGCCACTGCAGCAGAGGCAGACTCCAACCTCCCTGCACCAACCTCAACAACCGACTGGCCTGGCTCTGAACTAACACACACGGAGGGAAGAAAAGGAGACTTAGCTTCGCGCCGCGGAGTCGGGGTTCCATCCTGGACGACGTCCTCCGGCACCGGCACCTCCCCGGACTCCTCGGCTGCCGCCCCCCCCTGACACAAAAAAAAATGAGAAAAGTTTTACTGCATGAGAAAGCTGAAGGAAAAGGTGGTTGGGGTGCGCTACGTGAGACAGTGTAATCAAACTGGGACCAACCTGCTTCACTGCTGGGCTGGTCTTGGAAGCAGACTCGGTCAGGTGGACAGGTGCAGGTGTTGCCGGCACCTACAGAAGGACAAAAGTTCTTTAGAGCTGTGCACCCATTCATTTCCTCACTCCAACATCAATCTCAAATCTATGGCACGTTAATCACATGTAAACACCAACCTGCCGCTTTTCCCCTGTACGCCTGGTGGCAACACCTTTCGGCCTTCGCACCCCGCGGGGGCTCTGCAGAAAGAGAAACGGCGCTTTACAAACAGCCGTCTTCCAGTTTTGTCATCGACAGTGCATACGTGTTCATTGTGTCTCACCTGGCCTGCTGGTGGCTCAGCAGGACCAGCGGAGCCAGAAGAAGGCGAGACCTTCTCCATGGCGTCCAACATAGCCCCGCTGAACCACACCGGGTTGGACGGGATGGCAGACTGTCGCACCACTGATGTTCCAGCCTTTGAAAAACAGAAAAAGACACACTAAATTGTTTTTTTGTCCCAACGACACTGCACAAACGTCCAATCGCACAACGAGTGGGAGAAACGCATTACCTGGCCCCCGTGTCCAACCGTCTTCCACTCCCAGGGGTCGCTGCGACGGGCCACCGGGACGTGACCCGTCACAACTACCCTGGGAGCCCCCCTGGCCGGCGGCGGCGTCCGGGGAGACACCGGCCGCGCAGGGGGAGGCGGTGCGAGCTGCTGGACCGACGCGTCCCACAGCAGCTGCACCAGGCGCGGCATGCCGTCGGAGTCGCTGAGGTGCACCTTGGGAAACAAGTCAAAGGCGTCAGACATTTCACGGCACGTGCGGATCAGACACGGCAGAAGACAAACTCCTCCTCCAACAAAGTGTGCTGTACTTACCCCGTCGGGGCACCACAGCTCCAACCGACGTAGGGGGAAGTGCTGTGCCACAGACACGTAAGGGAGACCTGAAAAACACAAAGTACCAGGGTGTTGGATCTTTTCATGATGGAGTGAAGTGAAGAGGGAGAGAAAAAAAAAAAAAAAAAAAGGGGCTGAAATTTTTTTTTAAAATAAAAAATACAAAATAAAAAAAAGGGCTGTGGAGGTGGTTCACGACGCACACCCTTCATGCATTGTTTGTGTGTGTGTGTGTGTATGAAGTATTAACTAGGCTTGATGGCCTTTAAGTAGATATCAGTACTCTGGATCAGCCAGTAACTAAAGGTTTGTACTACATCAGTTTACAATCTAATGAAAACTTTACACTTTCATTTTTCCTCTTAAGAAGTACTCTGCACTGTATTGATGTCATTTTACCATGTCCTCTTGTAAATACATATTTATGTGACTGCATAGGAAAGTCAGCCAGGAGCAGTTCCAGAGAAATGGAAGGTGTAACAGGTCTGAATGGTAATGCGTCGTTGAATTCAAGCTCAGGTGATGGAGTCGTGAGAGCAGTGAAGATGCAGTCAGAAACTTACCCATGCGTGCTGCGACACGGTGGTACTCCTGGTACAGTGACTCTTGGACCCCAGGTTCCACGTTCAAGCGCCAAGGGCTCTCGAACACGAAAACCTGGAAAAACAACATTAAAGTCTTAAATTCATTCATTCTTGATCCTTTCATGAAAACTTTTCACAACACTTCCCCCTAAATGATCACATCAACACCCCCAGGATTGGAAGGGATCAGCCAGAAGAAAAAAAAAAGAAAATGTATATTTAACTGCACAAACAGTTCACAAACAGAAAATACAAAATGGCCCTGCTGAAACAAGGAAGGAAGCTGAAGGGAACCAATGTTTTCTTGAATGAGCACCTCTTCAAACACAATTCTGATATAGCCTGGAGCACCACAACTCAAAAAACAGAGAAAAATACAAAACACATGGACTTCAAATTGCAAAATATTCATAAAACTGAACGGGACCCCCGAGGAAGCCAGAGTGATCTGCATACGCAGTGTCACGGAACTAGACAAATACCAATGAATGTCTCTGGATTATACTGCATCATCATGGCATGGACTGGATTAGCAACCAAATGGAGTCATTGATAGACATTAATTCAAAAACCATGTTTTAGTCTGGAGGAACTGAAGCAGAAATAATAGATGTTGTTAACGGGTGTAAGAATAAATCCTCTACAGATTGTTTGGATATAGATATGACACTAGTTAAACAACTTATATATGGTATCGTGAAACCATTCACCTACATATGCAACTTATCGTTTCAAACAGGAACATTTCAAAATAAAATGAAGATTGCAAAAGTTATACCAATACATAAAAATGGGAACAAACACATCTTCACTAACTACAGACCTGTCTCTCTGCTCCCCCACTTTTCTAAAATCTTAGAGAAACTTCAGAACAGTAGAATGGACAATTTCATAGAGAAGCATGAACTAATTAATGGAGGTCAGTTTGGGTTTGGAGCAGCAAGGTCAACTTCAATGGCCATCGTCGATGCAATAGAAGAGATTACCAAGAGCTTAGAGGGAAAGAAACATGCAGCTGGAGGATTTATTGACTTGAAAAAAGTATTTGATACACTTAATCATTCTATATTATTAAAGAAATTAGACAGATATGGCATAAGGGGAGTGGCTTTGAGTTGGATTCAAAGCTATTTAACTGGGAGACAACAGGATGTGAAGATGGGGGAATTTACATCAGGATATTTGGACATTGGTTGTGGGGTCCCACAGGGATCTGTCTTAGGCCCCAAGTTGTTCAATTTATACATTAATGACATTTTTAATTTGTCAAAATTATTAAAATTAGTTATTTTCGCAGACGACACAAACATTTTCTATTCTAATGACAATTACAGTAATTTAGTAACTAATCTAAACTGTGAACTAAGGAAATTAAAAACATGGATGGACATTAACAAATTGTCCCTCAACTTAAACAAAATTAATGTTTTTGGGTAATTATAAAGGAAAAGCAGACCCAGTAATTATAGACGGTGTAGTTTTAGATCCAGTATCAGAAATTTAATTCTTAGGAGTCACCATTGACAGTAAATTAAGCTGGAAACCACACATAAGTCACATACAAGGTCAAGTCTCCAAAAGCATCTCAATCATTAATAAAGACAAGTTCTTATTAAATTACAATGCATTATTTCTATTATATGGTTCCTTAGTTTTGTCATATCTAAATTATTGTGTAGAAGTTTGGGGCAATAACTATAAAAGTTCATTACACCCCCTTGTTATACTCCAAAAACGGGCTGTAAGAATTCTACACAAAGTAGGATATTGTGATCACACTAAGATATTATTCTTTCAGTCTAAAATGTTAAAATTGCATGATTTAGTTGAATTCTCTACTGCCCAACTTCTGTTTAAAGCTAATAAAAATGTGCTACCTGCAAGAATACAAATGCTTTTTGCACGCACAGAAGGGGGATATAACCTGAGGGGGGGGGGGATAACTTTAAGGTTCAAGCAGTGTCTTCCACTAGGAAAAGTATGTGTGTGTCTGTATGTGGAGTTAAACTCTGGAACAAAATGGGAGTAGAGCACAAACAATGTCCAAATATTCATCAGTTCAAATCAACATATAAAAAAATGGTCAAAATACCAGAAGGAGGAAATGGGTACTTGATTACTACTGGGTGTTACAAAGTAATGTATACTTTAATACTTTAATGGTCAGATCTAGATAATGATGAAGTCTATTGTTATTACTATTATACTATTGCAGTTGTTATTATTGTTATTGGTATCATTAAGGTTGTTATTATTGTAAGCGGATATAACATGTAATTCAGTTAAACAAGAAATAACTAAGTGATTATATTGTATGAGTAATATCTTACATTATCTAATAGACTATATGTCATGGCTGTTTTTGTTGTTTTATTTTCTGTTTCATTTTAACAGTGTTATTGTAGCAGCCACACTATCATTATTATTATTATTTAAGTTTATGAACAGGGGTGGGAGTTAATAAGCTTGTCTTCTTCCCACTCCTTTTCCAGCTGGAGTGTTGATAGTATTTTTTCTTTTATTCTATTTTTTTCTAGCTTTTTTTGCCTGTGTTGTGCAGCTGGAAATAAATTTGGAAATGAAATGAACTGGCCCTTACTTGAAAATGATGAATCTAAAATACTTGGGGAAAGCTGCACCTTTCACAGTGATTATAGAGCACGCACACAAAAACCCACAATTATTATCTGCAGCAATTCTCTATTCTTTTGCTTCACTTCATCATTAAACGTTGCCGATACCAGTAGACGGATAAAGAATGTCCTCACGACACTCGTCTGGTCCCGAGACACCGACGACAACAGCTGCTAAATAAACACACCTTGGGCCAGAGGCTGCAGACCGTGGTCAGGAGAGCACCGAAGTCCAACGCCGCCTCACCGATCGTCCGGCTCGCCGTGAGGTTGTTGCTCGGGGCCAACACGCACACCAGGTCGGGGGTCCAGGGGAGGGCCGCGTCCATCACCTCGGTCCTCAGCTCGGCGGCAGCGGCTCCTGGAACGGACAGAAAGGAGAAGCTCACCTCTCCCTCCGGCATGGGAACGAACCCATCCACCACGGCCCTCAGGTGCGAATCGCCGATGACGAACACGCTCTGGAAAACAGACCCAATGTTTTACAACACGGACATCAGTCACGGCCCCTAACAACTGCCACCGTCTCTACAGACAAGAAAAACTCATACCTTCTTCTCCGGATCACGGATGCCGGTAACAACCTTGCGGGGCTTCTGGGTAAGCACGGACGCAGGCCACTTCCGCACCCGGTGCCGATACCCGGTACCTCGTCCTGACAAGATCAAGTTGAAAGCACAGAATGTAAAAACAAGACTTACACTTTAAATACCATGTGCATCAGCTCAACATTTGAAAAGTCTCCAATACATACCAAGAACGAAGTCCGGGATCGGCGGCTCGGCCCTCCACTCCGTCTTCTCCATACGCTCCTTGAGGGCTCGAGCCAGGCGGTGCGTCTTCCGGCGGGGCATCTACAATTGAATCCAACAACAAAACTCTTTAGTTCAACATCCTCCAGCTAGAAAGAGAAACCAGTGACTGTGACTCCACCATACTCACAAACCGCTGGGATTTACACAAACTTAGAGGCAGTTGATGCTGCAACAGCTGGAAAAAAACTGGGTCTGTGTGTGCGTGTGTGTTAAAGCCACAGAACTCTAAACATCCATCTACATTCACATAAGCACGAGCAGACAATCTTCCTCTCAAGACATCAAACTAACATCTTATTAAATATTTGCTGGCTTACAGACAGCGACATCTGAAAACACACACATCCACGTCCAAAATGAACAAAAAAAGCCAAAAACTCTCATTCTTTCAGCACTAATGATTGAAAAAAATGGAGGAGCTGTGTGAACTTACAAGCCTTTTATAATATTATTAAATCTCTTCAACCAAAACAGCAAAAAACTCATTCTTTTACCACAAATTAACAGCATTTTTGTTCGGTTTGGACATGGGGGGGGGGGGGGGGGGGGGGGGGGGGGGGGGCTGAGTGACGTCATCAGCCTTCAGCCTTCTTCAGGCGCACATAGAGAAAGTTCCAGAAGGTCACACCCTCACACACACACAATCGCCAGGTGCGGGCACACGCACACGCGCGCGCACACGCGCGCGCACACACACACACACACACACACACCCACACACACACACACACGCACTCGCCAGGTGCGGGCCGCACCCTCCAACTCCGCATGTGGATGAATACAAGCTTTTAACTTTACATATCTTAAACACAAATGCAGCAGAAACGACAGTTTTTCAAGCTTAAACCATTGAGATTATTTTCATTGATTTTTCCAGCGGTGGGGCGTCAGCTTTACAGGCGCGCGCACGCATGCACTCACACACGCACGCATGCCGAGAACCTTCCAGAACTTTCTGCGCCCGTGCACACACACTTTACCTCAGAAAACAATTAACTAAAATGAGTTTAACTCACAAAAACATCACAAACAAGCTTAAATCCCAGTTCAACCACAGATAACTATTTTTCACATTTAGAACGTTAAACTGACGGAGATGTAGCTCGCTCTGCGGTTCAAATCAGAAACTCACCCTGCTTTCCAAGTCAAAATCCGAAGAAAAAAACTCGAAAAAACGTCCAGAAAATGTCTATCCAACGATGAAGTTCACTGTGTGTCTCAGATCTCAAAACCGCAGTGGATTTTGAAAAAATCTCTGACTCACGAGAACGCTCACTGGGACTCTTTAGCTCAGACGAGAGAAAAGAGGCTGATGAAATGGCCGCTCCTGTATTTATAGTGATGACGCTGAACTGGTCTTAACCAATAGGACATCGATGATTTTCGCCGGTTCCGAGCTCTCATTGGCTGCGGGATATGACGCGTTATCGTAGCATCTGGCCGTGGATAGCATTCTTTGGTAGCACGAAAAGTAAAATACAATTAAAACAAACAATCTGGAGCGTCTCCAAACATAAACAGCGCAGAGCCACTTACCCTGGAGATGTACAACGAAACGCCGGGGCTCATCTGTAGTTTAACTTGAAGTGCCAGGTTATATCAGTCACTGAACTCCTGAAGCTAACGTTGATGGCTAGCGCCATTAGCATGTAGCGTCCACAGTCATTTCAGGCCTCAGACACAAAACCTAACGTTACACAAACAGCAGGACTTAGCGGTTGAGCTGCACACCACTAATACTGTAGTTTAACCCAGCGGATTGAACAATGAGGCACATTGATGGAGGTTTAATGGTAGCCTAGCTTCATGCCGACGGTGATGCGTTCAGGTGCATCACGGAAGCCAGGGTCTGATAGACGGTCCTCAGAGGAGAATGTCCTCTCCTCACAATCACACTCAGCAAATACTTTATGACCAGAGATAAAACTCTCAGTGGATGTGTATTTTCATTCACTTGCCTTCGCTTCCTCTCTCTCTCTCTCTCCAGTCCATCCATCGCCCCACCACCAAAGCAGTGTTTAAATCTCGTATTTTTTTTTGGGAACAAAAACACACCCTCACAAAATGTCTGCAGCCACCACAGAATTTTATGTTAAAAGTCCTTATTAGTATTATAGACTGACAGCAGGTCACACAGAGGAGGACCACCACTTATTTCTTTCCACCTAAAGCACTGTGTTTTATACAGGTTTAGTGTGAAGTTCAGGGGAAGTCACTTTATATGAAGAGAGACTGTGTCTTATTGACCAGCTCTTTTCTGTACAATCTATTGAAGTAAAAACATTTGACATATTATAAGTAAAACTTAAATAACCAATATTGAATTTGTTTAATCTTACTTTTATTTGTAGAAGTGATAAAAAGGCCACCTTTCACTGTGTTTTCATACCTGGAACCCACTGGACCAGGTCCACATGTAAAGCCACTACACCTGGAACTCTCCAATCTGGAGCAGATTATCCTACAGAGCTCAAGCATTCCTAAAACCACTCTTTCATATCTGTGAAACCTATTTTTGTGGAAAAGCACATCCTCTGCAGCCTGTCAGCACAGTCTTCCTCTCGTCACGCAGCTGGTTTTTTCTGGGTCCTCACGCTCGTACACGTCCAGCGCTGCTTCCGGGCCCCCGTCCCATTTCAAGAGAAAACCATGAGAACGGATCCTAAAACTCAATAAAACATGAGCTCAAACAGAAATGTCATCGCCAAGCTTTTGAAAATGCCCAATAGCGAGGAGGGCGGCCCTCCAGGATCCACTGTGAGCAGCCCTGGAAGAGTCGTTCTTTATTGTCACTCTGGAAGCGGTGTTTAGTGCCAACAGCAGTGAAACATGCTCACAACCTCCTCTTCTTACCATGAAACATCAAGAAACACATTTTGAAAGACGTGCTGAAGCTTGAACAAAGCTCAGATACACACACAGTAGATGACTGTTCTTTTCATGTTGGACAGTTAGTTTCATACATTTCTATTTCTATTAAGTTTTCATGATTCACATAAATGTTTGCTATGATGTGGAAGCATTTAGAGAAAATATAGAGACATGACAACCTCTAAAAATACATCTCACATCATCCCGACGTTCCCTTGAGGGGTTAATAAAGTTGCAGTGTGACAACAGCTTTGTAAATGAAACACTTTAATCATGGTCACTTAACATACTTCCAAACATTTCAACATGGATCCCAAATGAACTCAATGTGCTGTGGAACGCCGTGATGGAAGGAAAGAAATCTCCACACTGCTTGTTGCTGGTCCCAGAGAAGCTTGTGCTGCTGCTGCTGCTGCCTCCCTCACACCTGTGAACTGATGAGCAAAGCATATTCACAATAAAAACAACACATTTTGTCACTGTGTGACTTTCAATACATCAACAGCTCATACAGCAGAGATATTCTGGGATTTAGAAATCTGCAATTGCAAAATGTTCAAATAATCACGTTTCATCTGCAAAATATGAATTAAAATGTTCATCGTGAGCTGTTATATCACATCTAACATGAATTATCCTCTAATGGTTTTTAGGACCACAAAATACCTGAATGACCTTGAATAAACGGGTAAAACGTGCATTCATGATCCTCTCAAGTGGATAAACAATCGGTGGTGATCATCAATATTTGTACAACAGTTTGAGTATCCATTTAGTATCATTGCAATATCAGAAACATGGTTTAAAGAGGATAAAGGCATTGTTTTTGAGTTAACGGGTGTAAGAATAAATCCTCTACAGATTGTTTGGATATAGATATGACACTAGTTAAACAACTTATATATGGTATCGTGAAACCATTCACCTACATATGCAACTTATCGTTTCAAACAGGAACATTTCAAAATAAAATGAAGATTGCAAAAGTTATACCAATACATAAAATGGGAACAAACACATCGTCACTAACTACAGACCTGTCTCTCTGCTCCCCCACTTTTCTAAAATCTTAGAGAAACTTCAGAACAGTAGAATGGACAATTTCATAGAGAAGCATGAACTAATTAATGGAGGTCAGTCTGGGTTTGGAGCAGCAAGGTCAACTTCAATGGCCATCGTCGATGCAATAGAAGAGATTACCAATAGCTTAGAGGGAAAGAAACATGCAGCTGGAGGATTTATTGACTTGAAAAAAGTATTTGATACACTTAATCATTCTATATTATTAAAAACATTAGACACGGCAGAAGACAAACTCCTCCTACAACAAAGTGTGCTGTACTTACCCCGTCGGGGCACCACAGCTCCAACCGACGCAGGGGGAAGTGCTGTGCCACAGAAACGTAAGGCAGACCTGAAAAACACAAAGTACCAGGGTGTTGGATCTTTTCATGATGCAGTGAAGTGAAGAGGGGGAAAAAATAAAATAAAAATAAAGGGCTGAAAAACAATTAAAATAAAATAAATAAAGGCAAAAATACAAATAAAAAAAGGGCTGTGGAGGTGGTTCACGACGCACACCCTTCATGCATTGTTTGTGTGTGTGTGTATGAAGTATTAACTAGGCTTGATGGCCTTTAAGTAGATATCAGTACTCTGGATCAGCCAGTAACTAAAGGTTTGTACTACATCAGTTTACAATCTAATGGAAACTTTACACTTTCATTTTTCTCTTAAGAAGTACTCTGCACTGTATTGATGTCATTTTACCATGTCCTCTTGTAAATACATATTTATGTGACTGCACAGATATGGCATAAGGGGAGTGGCTTTGAGTTGGATTCAAAGCTATTTAACTGGGAGACACAGGATGTGAAGATGGGGGAATTTACCTCAAACCAGAGGTTTGTTGTGGTAACTGAGGATACCGTTGGTCATTAAGTACGTTTTAGACGCGGTTCCACCGCACTCTGTCGCGGAGCATTGCGGGGGGGGGGGGGGGGGGGGGGCTCCTAGACAGCCGTATTTCTCATGTCGGGTCCGAAGCATATTACTCCAGTGACCACAGAGACGGTCACTGGCGTACAGCGAGGAACCTGTTTGCTGAAGTCTGCAGCTCACAAATTCCAGGCTAGAAAGAGCACTTGAGATGCATGTTACCCAGTTATTCCATATTTGTTCATGATACTGCACATTTTCATATACTTTACGTTGTAGATCTGTGTCTAGCTGAAAAGTGAATCTGTTATTAATTTAAAATTTCTCCACTATCAATTTAGTAATCAATCTTTATTTGAATAGGCCAACACAACAAGCCTTATCTCGGGACACTTTACATGAACATTAACAGGTCTAGGACCTGTTAAGATTAATAAAATGTTTTTTTTTATGGAGAAACTAAACATCAAGACGAGATGAGAAGTCTTATCTCATCTTAACCCACCATGAGTACAGCACTTTGCAGCAGTTAACAAGTTCAGTGTTTTTGCTGGGCCTCTATCCTCATTGGGAGTTACTGAAGTGACATTAATATAACAGGTTGACTGATGAGCATTATCAGCTGACAGATGTGACCACAGAGCCAGTAACTTACAGTCAGGCATTCCTATCACAGGGTTTCTGAAAATAACAGTTGAAATGTACAAATAGGGTGCTGAGTGTGTGTTCATTTACAACTTGAATTTAATGAAAATGCTTGGCTCAAGATCCTTGTTTCATTATTTTGACATATTGAATTGAAATATTTTAGAAAGGAATTTTGTATATACATTTGAAAAACACCATACATTAAAAGTTACAAAAGTCTTAAAAAAGTAATTCTGTTTAGATAAGGTTGTGAATTATATTTGAAAAGAAAAAATATATATGGTGTTGCTGTTTTTTATTCACTGGACAATAACTACAATATTTCCTTTCTACCAGGTGATTCACAGATCTTCACAAGTACACTGGATGGAGGTACGTTCAAACACTATATAGATTATAGTGGCAAAGTGGGCAATAGTTTGATTTAATCAGTTAGCTCATAAAGCAGACAACGTTTGAAATTATGATGATTATGTTTTTTAGCTTTGTGTCAATTCATTATGCATTATACATTAAAATCTTGAAATAGTTCATTTTTTTCTTTGTAATATTTACCAGTAACTTGATTTCTTCTCTTTCCCCTCCTAGACAGACTCAATATGTCTGCCAGACTTGGTGTC